>NC_026001.2:49001008-49275605 GCF_000442705.2 Elaeis guineensis | reverse complement strand
TGGTGGTCCTGCTTATGGGGTCAAATCAATGCTTTCTAAGAAGAAATATTTGAATATCAATCTCATCGATCTCATAAGTATCATATCAAATCCCATCAATCAAATCACTTTTTTGAGAAATACGAGATATTTAAGTCATATAAGTAAAGAGATCTATTCAATGATAAGAAAAAGAAAAAACATGAATGGTGATTGGATTGATGATAAAATAGAATTCTGGGTCACGATCAGTGATTCAATTGATGATGAAGAAAGAGAATTCTTAATTCAACTCTTCACCTAAATGACAGAAATAATTTGATGATTACTTTGTATTCTATGAGAAACAAGATATTGCTGACTTAAGCTCTGCTTGGGATTATTGTTGGTACAATAGCTTTTGGGAGTAGAGTTTTTCAAAATGATGATTGTTATTTGATAATCATATTTATAAAGTACTTTGAAACTTTAACATATATTTAGTAACTAAAATAAAAAAATATTTTTAGAATAATAAAATGATAATAAAAAAATATTACATAACATTATATGGTGAAGAATACTATAATATAATATTATATATTATTATGTACATGCATTTATGTATATACATTTTGAAGGTCTTCAAAATGTTTGTTTATTATCTCTACTTATAAAAAGAGGAGATCAAGTTTAATAAGATGTTGTTCCTTTTGTAAGAATCAGTGAACGAAATGTTTGTTACACATTGTTTGTTACTCATAAAAATAAAATAAAATTTTAAAAAGAACTCCTGAAGGCTAATCATGTGCTTTATTTGCCCTTTATTTTACCTCTCTAGAGCATTGCCTCTTCTTCTAGTTCTCCACCCAATCTTCTTATCCTTTCCTCAGCTATTGAAGCCTGAGATGCAATATCATTTTTGATGATACATATAACTGGTAAATATGATATTCTACATAACCTGATATGCCGATGTGAAAACATAATGCAATATGAATATAAATAGAACAATTTGATGATTACTTTGTATTGTGTGAGAAACAAAATATTGCTGATTTAAGCTCTATTTGGGATTGTTATTGGTAATAGAGCTTTTGGGAGTAGAGTTTTTCTTTGCTATTTAGTAACCATATTTATAAAGTACATTAAAACTTAAACATATATTTGATAACTAAAATAAAAAATACTTTTGATATAATAAAATGATAATAAAAGATATTATATAATGTGAATACATAGTAAAGAATAATATAATATAATATTATATCTTATTATATATTAAAATATTATTATATTATATGATATTATTATCATATAATGTAATACAATATTATAATATCATATAATATTATATTATTATTAATATATTATTATGTTTGATTGTATTATTATAATATAATAATACTGTAATAGATACATTATATGTTTATAATGAAAATATTGTTATATTCTAAAATATTATTATATTATACGATATTATTATCATATCATATAATATAATATTATAATATAATATAGCTATCATATAATATTATTATAATTATATCATATAATATAATATTGTAATATAGTATAGCTATAATATAATAGATAATGTAATATAATGTAATAAATTATATAATTTTATTATAATATAATAATATTACATTATTTTTAAATATTATTGCATTAGATTATATTTTATAATATAATAATACTGTAATAGATTATATTATATATTTATTATATATCATAATATTAATTTATTGTTATATTATATTATATTTATCGTATAATAATATAATATGATATGATATAATATATAATCATGAGATTTATTAGTTGTATTTTAGTCATCTAAAAAATTTTATATAAATTAAAATAATTTTTTAATATCGGTCAAAAAGTACTTTTGGAAAGAAACTCTAAAATGAAGCTTTTTTCAAGTAGATCCTGATCAGCTTTCTAGTATAATCAAAAATATTTTTTGATTTTTTATCAAAAAAGTATTTTTGGAATGTCAAAAGTACTCTTTAGGCACTCCAAAAACCTTTTTAAACAAGGCGTTATAGGGTGAAACTAAATCATCTACTTTCGAATAAAATTAATATCTTTTTTTTTCTTATTATTGGATGTGGTATTAGATAAGATATCAAATTACATATTTTTTGATAGAATATTAAAGAACAGCGGTATTCACTGTACAAAAAAAAGTACATAACTTATGTACCTCTTTATTCCAATTTGTCCGATATGTCATCCAGAATAGAATTAGTGTTTGTACGATAGTGCCTGATAACATTCCACACCAAATTCCCTGCAATTAAAGTTAATCAAAGGCCAAAATAAGAAAATACTAGCGTATGTCGGACAATTATAGTGATGTGAATAAAGCATAAATATGGAAATTCTTTGAGGTAACAATCATGAGTTTCTTTCATGTCACATACTATTTAAGCTAGAGGCCCAATAATGGATGATGTTCATACATTCTAGTCTTGAAATCTATTGCTACTGATTGGGACAGGGAATAACCACATGCAATAGTAGGAGAAAGAGAAATGTATTTACCTGAACACCCATGTCAAGCTTATAACCCATTATAAGGCCTAGAGGAATGCCAAATATGTAGTAGCAAGCAATGTTCACATATGCGACCAATGCTTGCCACCCTGCTCCAATGGCCACACCTGTTATCATCAGTTATTGCTATTGTTAGGTAATGATAATATCTACATAAGAGACTGAACAATTTTCCCAATACTATTGTTTACAACAAATGTTTGTTAGAGAACTACATGATTGAACATTTTTATAAATAGCTCAATCTGATGGTAATGAGATTATTCAATATAGTTAGGAAATGGGCTAGGTTGTCTAAGTTCACTACAGAAAATACTTTCTCATGCATGGTAAGTTTGCAAGAGACAGTTCTTATGTGATGCAAAGAAAAGATGGAAAATATTGTTCAACATAGGCTCCATAATCTTATTAATTACTTGTCTGAAGCTCTTAATGTATCACATCTGTCATGCAATCTCATCTATTAGTCATTTGTATCTTGCTTGAAGACTAGCTGCTGCATACCTATGAAATATAGCAACCCAATGCAATAACCCTGCAAGATTTATTTTACGATAGTTTGTATGATGCTATCACATTTCACTACTATTCAATTCATTATTGATCCTAGTATTTTTAAAGCCATGGTCTCTAACATAAATTTCCACGGACTTCAAGGCAAGGATATAATTTGTCCAGGTTCAGATCTACGAAGGAAAACTGCCAGCAATCTGTAACTTTCTATCGAGGCAAACCACCTATACATTTGCCTATTCATGTTTATTTCCATCAGTACCTTTTTCTCTATATTGTTTAACCAATGCACTCTGTCATTTTAATCCATTAATTTAGGCCAGCTAAGCTTGGCATATATGCCTGTTATTGATAACATCTTGGTCCTTTGCATTTGATAGGATTATAAATAAATCTTGGAGATCAATTTTGTGCATGGTACATATATCCTTGTATTTCACTCTTGCCTATATGAACTAGCTAGAGTTCTTCGTCCCAAATAAACTGACTAAAGATTCATTTGGAGCTTCCCTCTATTTTATTTCCTCCTGACAAATGATTTCCCAAGATGGAATTTACCAGCATATAAACTTAAGGATCAAAGCAGTAATATGTAGTTTGCTTTCAAAGCTTTAGCAATAAAATTCATTGTAAAAGGGCTATGAGGCTTCCCACATGAGTGGCATCAAATGACAGAACTAGAATAAGCATAGTTGTATTACAAGTCATTGACATTTTCAATACTGTAAATTCAATCTTGCACTGCTTACTATAAATTACTAACAAAGTGTAATCATCTGATTTAGGAGAAATATCATATTATTTTCAATCTGTTACAATACATCATACTAGGTCAAGGAGCAGGATGTATCACATCAAGCCCTTGATCGCTGGTGCATCTTCTGGATATACCATTACTTTGTTACACAACATCGGATTTTGATACTCTCCTAATCAAATAATGACCTCAATGAGCAACATGTTAGCATCAATTTTACAAACTTGTTGGTGTTATTTTAGTCACAGATGGGCCAGTTTCTTGTCTCAAAATGCCAGTCAAACTCAACTTATTATACATTGTTAAGTTTGATGGGAACACAATTCCTAATTTAGAAGGGATTCAAGGATATTATAAAAATGGATGTGGGTAAAAATGTCATCTAGCTGCCCTGGCTGACTTCAACACTGAGCACACCCTTTTACTAGGTATATTAAATCCATTCTATCATTTATACCTACTAGATGGAATATTCCAGAAATCTCTTAGAAATCTCGCTTCACACATTTATAATTTCCCAAATTTTCCTATAGCTTCACTTCTCTTCACCCGCCTCCTCTCCCACACTCACTCGCAACTTAGACATCTAAAATATGTACTGAAACCGATCTCTGTAACTGTATATAAGAGAATCTGACTCTAGTTAGGAGGACTGAATATATCTAGTATAAAATAGAGGCCGCCATTCTCATTCATGTTAACCTCCTCCAAAGATTTTATACATGGTCGAACACCTACTAGTTAATTAATTTCTTACCTCCTCCTCCTCCTTCTCCCTTTTTTTTTTTTTTTAACATATGGTTGATAGAGATTCTAAGTGAACTAAATGTGTTGAGCAGTCCTTTATTTTGATTACAGACTATAATTTTTTATAAGATGCTTGGTTCTAGACTACCTTGGTTTGCTCTTCATAAAGGTAGAGGTCCCTGCTATTCCTTGCTATCTGCTTCCAATATTAATATGTTAAAATCACTTTATAGGATCTCCATTGTGCAGCAATGTAGTTTGAACGGGGCCTTGCAACCTAATGAATTGCATGCCACCAAATATTTCTACCATGGACTTTTCAATCTACCTTGCATATAAGGTTCCTAATTATGTGGTCACATGCATCTATGCTTATGTACATACATATAAATGCAAATATGATGTATATATGTATGTATATGGGTGAGTATACACGCACACACACACTAAGTTTTTGACATGCTTAGGCTATATATATATACACACACACACTAAGACTTTGACATGTTTAGGCTAGATGAATGACATTGGAACCCATACTTTTCAACCAGTGTGAGATTAGTTTTAGCTTTCTTGCCCTTACAATGGTGACAAATATCTTTCTAAGATTTATTAGTATCTATTATTTTGACAACATAAAACCCTCTTATATTATCTAAAGTTCTCTGCCATCAATTTATCATCCAAAGGTTAAAATTTTCCTCTAGCAGCTATAAGCTTTCTTTACTTGGATAAAAAAAGCTGCATTAATCAGCAAGTTTGAAAACTCTATAATATTATCATTGTCAACAAATTATGTCTACTCAAGGAGACTAGTTTTATCTTCCATCCAGAAATTCTTCCCATCTTGGTGTACTTAAATGAGTATGAAGTAAAGAAATTATTTTAAGATATCAATAGTATATTCTTACTTTATCAAAAATGTTGTTTCAATAGTGAACTTGCTTTAACTCCTTAAATATGCTAACCATATTATTAATACCAGAAGTACTGAAAGGCATTAATTATCAGCAATTATTTTTGAGTTTTTATGGCAAGACAATCACTCGTGAAAGCAAAATATTGTTTTTTTTAACAAATTTCCATTCATAGCCCAAATTAAGTGACAAATTACATGATTGAAGCTGTAGTTAAATGAGAAAAAGGAATTCAATATTAATCATAGGCTTTAAAGAATTTGACAAGCAAAACATTGACTGTTGGGGTTGTAGAAAAACTAACAGTTAGTTATGCAACAAGTTAAAAATTTCTAGAGCAATATGTCCTATGCAACAATACAGGAATTTAATAGATCCATGTGTAAACAATGGATTTGAATGTGCTTAAACAAGCAACATAATATTAGTACATTGGTATTCGACAAAAACTACTAGATTAAAATATGGTGGTTTTGAAAAATAATTATTCGAAGAAATTTGTGATGTTTATACACATATTAATTAGAAGATCTCTTAATCCAACCAAATACCCAAATAACCTATTTTTATATGCAAATTCCAATTCACTATTCTAATCAAATCTCAAGCTATTTATTTTTCGATGCAAGACTTGAGTTTCTCATTACAAAGTGAATTAATTAGTATGTGCCAGAAATTTTTTTGTTACTTATCTTAGAAAATCGGGTAGGCAGCATATGTAGATTTCAAAATTTTGAAATACGCATCGGAAAACAAAACGGATTAAACTCCTTAACCCCACATGCAAGAGATCAAATCTAATCCTACCCAATCCTCGAAGAAAACACATATATATAATCTAGAATTTAGAAATAAATATGAGATCTGATCTCATTACCTTGGTGCGATAGATATTCACTGCTTCTGATGATCATGGATTCGTAGATGCTCGAGCCGCACACGTATCCGGCCTCTATAGATATCCATTAGGATCAATTTTGAACTAATTTCTCCTTGTAGAATACTCTTTTTCTCAAAAAGAATCTTAGCCTTGAGCACTTTAATCAACACCTTGATCTGGACTGCGGGATCAACTCCTTGATCAGCAGTCTTCTTTTTCTTCTCCTCCTCATTTTCACTCTTGAAGACAAAGCAGTACCTCTTGGCATGTGAAAAAAGGGGACGCCCAACTCTTGGGTGTGGAAAGAAAAAGAGGGAGGAGAGGAGGCATGGAGAACAGAGAGAGAGAGAGATTTTTCATCAAAAATCAATTAGCTAGTAACCCTAAAGACATACCCTTTATATAGGCACTATCCTAACACAAAATAGGAATTTATTTATATTAAAAGGTAGATCCTTATTTCATAAGAATCCTCTACCTTTTTAATCTGATTTATTTCAATTAAAATAGATATAAATGGTATATCATCAGCCCTTTTAAGCATGTCAAGAGGCATCCTAAAAATACATATCAGGTAGTTGGGGCACCAACTCTTGGTGCCCCACAATAGGGTTTCTATCCAAATAAGAGGGGGCGTGGCCCCACTCTCTCTCCTCCATGCCATGCCACATAAGAGGGGGTGGGCCCCTCTAGGATTTGGCACCCAATTCCTACCAAAAGAGAAGGAAGGTGCCACCCAATCTTTCATCTATTCCACATTCACACTAAAGATAATTAAGAGATAAAGAAGAGATAATGTTAGGATAATTATACCAACCAATTGACTTAATCAAATTCTCTTGGGCTCATAATTAAGAGCCCAATTAAATCTAAATAGATTTAGGTTAGATTCAAGGCTATAGACTTGATCAAATAGAAGTTTCGAGAAAAATTAGGTTTAACTGTGTGCTAGCATAGTTCTCATAAACCTAATAGGATTTTAATAAATCCTAATCCAATTGGAACTTCATAAGTTCAATTGATAAATTCGAGATTAAATCTCTTAATTTGTGGTCTCATAGGTTCCATTATATCTGGTAGTGAGATATATTGTGATCTCTATCACAACATCATCGAAACTCTTTTTGATGGATTGAAATATTTTCAATTCTATCCTTCGAGGGCCATCGATCATCAAGATGATGCCTAATAAACTCACAATCCATCAGTGACACCTAGCAGTATGTAATGACAATCCAATTGAATGAAAGTATGAACTTTAGGTGCAGTTATCGTATGATTCAGTCCTTCTATCATGAGTCCCAACTTGACGGAGGTCATGGAGAATTCATCAGATCCCATTGTCAGTTATATGCTAGATTGGCTCGACTTGAGTTTATTTATGAATTTCATAGAAACTCTTTTTCAGTATTCACATTTTCTTTGGTCAAAGACTTTTTGAACTCAGTCTCGCAAATCGCATAAGACTTCTTCTTTTCTACCAAGGTCAATAGATTCCATTTAGATGCATTCTACTCTAAATAACGAACCTGAATCTAAGGATCCATATGGCTAGAGATCAAGAGAATATATAGTCAAACCCCATAGCCTCACTTCAAATAGTCAATGACACCGCAGGTCAAAAGACCACTCATACCACTGTAGCATCGAGAAGACCGCTGACGAGTGAATAGACATCCATGTGGTTCTTATGTTGGTCACGCTCAGTGCAAGTTATTCTCTAACAACCACCTGTACCTTCATCCCAGTGTCTCTATACCGCAGACCCAATCTGTCTACAAGGGAGATGAATCGTGCACCAATCTCAAATGGATTGATTATGTCCTCCGTGACGATCCTTCGATTGGAAGCATTTAGAAATTAACCATTAATTAATGTATATCTCAAATTCTTAACTTTTTAAGAATATACAAAAATTATCTTTATTAATTTTAGGACAAATCATGGACACAAATATGATTGAAATAAAAAGTCTTTATTGATAATAAAAAGATTATAAGTATAAGTTTAGGTCCTAGAATTATATAATGTGTCAGCCAATAATTAGCTTCTAGGGCACAAATCCAACAACTTATAGTTGAGATATATGAAAAACAAACTATATTTTTTGATTATTATATGTTATTTCCTTTCAATTCATGGCATAAGTCAATGTCAAAAAATTTTGATAATGCTCATATCTCTAGTATTTCTACTAACAATATTTATCTAGCAATGTTTATCATAGTGATGTTAAAAATTAATCAATCAAAAGGAACAAATCATGATAGAAAAAGAGTATTCTGATAAGTTTTCCTAGAAATCATAAACTAGTATTCCATGAGCATAGCAAGAATTCACATGTAATTTATTTTCTTCACATTCTTCACCAATGGGCATTGCAATTATCTTACAAATTTTTAAAAACTTGAATTTTTTTTATCTATAAAATCAAATACTACTAAGGACTTTTCATGCCCCTACCAAACTATTTTTACTTGATTGAACAAAGATTTTAAAAAAATGTCAAGTAATTTTTTGACTTTTATTGTGAAAATATTGTACATTCTATTTATTTCTCATATTTTTGGATTTTGATATGTTTGATGGATATGGTTCACAATATCTCTAAAGATATTTTCATTGCAAAGTCTAAGCATAATATTAGTAAATACTTGATGGCATAAGCATAACATGTTGTCAAATAAAGTGTAAATAAAAAGAAACTATGAAATTTTGTAATTGAGAAGGTGAGTTAAATACCTGAAAGAACAGGTTGAATATTATTGATTACAATCGATATTGCAAGCAATGGAGTGAGAGCATAAACAACCCTTTTCACATCATTACTATTTGTAAATGCGGATGGATATTGCTTCCTTGTAATTATCAAGATAAAAGAAAGAAAAATGCCTATGAAGAATGAAGTTATAACAACAACAATAACAGAAAACTTTGCTGTCCTTGGGTGACCTGCTCCAAGTTCATTAGACACCCTAACACTTAAAAAAAGAAAATATATTAGTATAATTGAATTAATTATATTTTTTGAAGATAATATGATTTACAATTCATAGTCAGATTCAAACCTTATTGCTGCATTAGCTCCCATAGCAACCATAACAGTCCATCCAAGAATAGTCATGCTATTAACAAATAAAATTTTCAAATTATATGAGACTATATAGGTCAATTTGATAAACATAGTAAACAAAACGAAAAACTTTGTCCTTGAATTTGAATGTAGATATATGTCATAAATTGAACATAGAGTCTTTAAAATATTCCAAATGTATACCATCATAGAAATTGTAATAAATATTAGTGGCGGATAATGGCAACACATTGAAGCCTATTTAGCATTAGATTTTGGTTCCTTCTTTATTATTTATAGAAGGAAATATAAAGCTTGGTAAAATAGTTTGTGAATCTCCTTTTCCTCTTCATTCATATTATTTCTTTTTTATCCCTGTATTCCTTTTGTTTTTTAGAATGTTCTCTATCTTTTTGTCCTTTGCTCTATATAAATTTTTGATTTATCATGATAATTTTTATAACCCAATGGGGCTATTTTCTCTATTAAAGGAAAGCAATAGAGTTATTCATCTTAGTCAAGCAAACTTGGATACCCAAGCATCTTGTAGGATTTGCATTTATAAAGAAAAAGTCTATGAAATTTTTGGGTTATTGTACCTCTCAAGATAAGTTATTGATGCTACATGATATAAGAACAAAGGAAAGGTGAATCAATTAAGACAGATGATAGGTCATGTACAACAAAGATATGAAGGGGCTCTAAACATGAGATGTACTTTAAGTTGTGTTAAAGGATGTTGAAAATGGAGAGGAAGACCTACGTTAGCTTGGATAGAGGTTATGAAAAAGGCAAAATATCGATTAGGTTGAACAACATATGAGAATGCATTTCATAGGAATGCTTTATTAATGAGAATCCATAAATTTTATCTCAAATAGTTAGGGCAAGATTGGATAGTTATCGCTATACAAGATACCTCCCTAGATAAATAATAGCTAGTTTTCGCAGTGACCCTTAAACTATAGATGAAAAAATAAATAAATAAGAGAGACTTTGCCCCTCTAAGGAGGAGCAACTATCTATTCTTCTAGAATTCAAAATCAATAGGCATCCAAATTAAAGATTGATCATAATTTAAACTACTACAAATGTCTAGAAACTAGAAAACATATATGTGTTCAGTGGTCTTTAAACTTTGCATCATATGTATACAAAGATATGCATCATGCATAGAAAAATCATCATGAATTTAGTCTCATATTAGTTGCACATTACGGAAGAATCATTGCAGTTTGTATTAGCATAATAAGTAGTAGGATGAGAATAATCTTAAATAGGTCCAATAGTATAATTTAAAATGTATCTATTTTAAGGGTAGAACTTTGAGTACATCCTTTTCTAAGATTTACCATAACAAGTTCATATCTATGGCCCTATTACCTAATTTCACCTGATATATTCATGTAAAATTAGCAAAAACCAAAACCACTCCCTCAGCCACTAACTATAACAATTATGACTTCTTTCAAAATGACTTTAGAATGTCCCTTCTCATATATTTTCCAAATGAAATCATAGGCTATGCAAAGAACTTCTCTACAATCCTCATGAGATCCAATCTAATTTAAAGAGTTATAGTTAGCAACTAGTAATTTTATCAAATATGTGATAACAAATTAACTCCTAGTTTTGCTTATTATTATGTTCTTGATTTACTAAGTTACTAAGTTCCCAGCCTTGTGACAAAAGATATTGCATTCTTTTCATTGATCTAGTAATTGCTTCCTATATTTCTTGAGATTCGTTGTTTCTCAAAATACACTAACCTTGTATTCATGCTTTACTTTCACCATAATTGTGAACAATCTATAAGTGATTGCAAAATATAGCATATCATTTCAAGAAAAATACATTCAAAAATACATTATAAGTCTTTTTATCCATAAAACCCTCAAGGCCTATTCCTATCACCATTTATCAGTTGCTAATCCTAAAAATTGTAGGAAGACCCGTTAACCTTTTTCTATTTTCTCTCTTATCTTGTGACCAATTCCAGTTAGTCTAGATTTTTGGTGCAAGATTGCATATGCAGCCATGAGACTTGATGTCTTGCATAAATATCAATTACTAAATAATACAAATTATAAAGGATCTGAAGAACTCATGAATTAGAATCTCAAATCCAGATGTACATAGTTTATTCACCAAACATCTTTAAGTCTAAAGACACAAGGTTATAATAGAATATTGCTTCTTTTATTTTGAGTTCAAGAAAAGACAATGTACTTATACCTATAAGTTAAATGCTAAAGTTGGAGGCATACAAAAGAAAAAAATGAAAAAAAAAATCATTGGAAGGAAGAATCACAACCCTAGAAACCAAGGTATCATGAGAAAGTAGATGATTGACTCCAACTCATCTGAGTTGAATCGAGATGAGTGGATTGAAACCCACTCTTCTCCAGCCAGTCACCAAGTTGATAAGTTGAGTAACTGAATCAACTCGGTTGGTTGGGAGAGGCCACTAACGTGGCTTGGCAAAAATCTTCCATCCAAGATGCATCAACCTAGATGGGGTCAAATGGGCCAATCAGTAATCTTGACCCAATCAAAATTTTAAATTCTGTCTGAAGATTTTGTAATGGGCTACTCAATGTCAATGAGCCCAAATTCAATGAAACAGGCTAGATCACCAATTCTTAGCCCAAATTTGACTATGTTATATGCATGCCCAAAAAGTAGGCTTCTATTATATGGTTCGACAGAGGTTTTGAGTGCTTGAAAATATACTCAAAAAATAAAAAATTATCCGAGTATCTCGAGAGGGCCTAAGTTTAGAAAATTTATAGTGTTAATCTAGAGGCTTCCTCTCCAAATTTATTTATCATCTCATCTAACCATATTAAAAATAAAAACTCTAATCAAAAGGTGTTGATACTTAGTACTGTGTAGTTTGAGGACACTAATAGAATCGTTGATATTGTATATCAAAAAGAGGCTCAAAATTTAGGAAATTTGAAATCCCAAGTTTAGGAACATAATATGGCAATCACTTTACTTAAAGAAGCTCTACACTTAGATTCATTGGTCTAAAATTCACAGAGTGAAGTAAATCATAAAGAGCTTAATAGAGAAATTTAAGTTGGAGATTTGCTTAATGCAAGTGTTCTTTATAAGTACAGATATTTTATGAAGATACTTTTGTGGAATTATAGAGAGGTAAGCAAACCCTCTTTTATACCACATGTTTGAAGATTGATTCAATCACATCACCCTAATATTTGTGTATTTTTTGAATCAAGATTGTTTGGACATAGTTTGGAGTTGGTTCGACATCATGTTTCTCAATGTAGGGGTTTCTTCGCTATTGAATCCTACGGTTTGAAAGGAGGCATAATTACTACAAAGAAATATTAAGATTGATGTTTTTAATAATTGCATGCAGCAAGTTGTTTTGGTAATATCAGAGATTGGTAAATCACTGTAGATATTGTTGGCCATACATTATTGGAATACTGGTGGAAATAGATTCTTTGGAATGAAGCTTCTACGTTATTGGATCAAGGTTTACCTACATTGATGATGGGAAACTTTAATGGTATTACTAGTCTGATGGACAACCTAGGTGGCAAACCTTTTATGGACAAGATTGCAATTAGAGAATTTTAGGAATTTATTTCTTTTAATGGGTTTTCTGATCTTAGATAAATTGGAGCTCATTATATATGGTGGAATAATCAAGAGGATCGGGCAAGAGTTTGAGAGCATATTAATTAATCAAGCTTTTGCTGCTAGTAATTGGATTCAAAAATTTTTAGACTATCAGGTACACCATTTACTATGTAATGGTTCTGATCATTGTACTATTATTTTTATTACTGATTTGGATGTCACATGTAGCTCCTCTTTTTATTTGAGAAATTTTGCTTATAGTATCCTTAGAACTAGGATGTTATTCATGGTGCTTAGAATATGCTTATTAGAGGAGAAAATATGTATAGAGTTTTTCAAAAATTAGAACTTATAAAGGGGAGATTGAAATTATGGAATAGAATTATTATGAATAATATTTTCAAAAAATTGGAAGAACTTGAAGCCCCAATTTCAAACCTACAAGAAAAAGATTGTAATAGTTGTGGATTATCTTCCTTAGAAATAAATACTCTCTAGGCTAGTTGGCTTAACATCATTCTATTCTGAGACTAAGAAATTTTTTTGGAGACAAAAGTCTACAGTGAACTAGATTAAAGAGAGGGATTGTATATAAAATTTTTCCACAATGCAACCATCCTGAGAAGGAATGAGAATAGAATTTGATTCTTGAAGGATAGTGATGGGATTGATTTAGAGGATGAAACTATAATTAAATGTGAACTACTATAGTTTTTTAGATCTAAATGGTTAGTAACGGCATTGATGTTGTGAAAATTGTGAAACTCAACTCGTCTAATATGGCTCCACTAGCATAAACAGTGATATTATATTAAAAGTGGTAGATGAGAAGGAGATTAAGGAGACTATGATCTATGTCTAGTGACAAGGCTCCAAGTCCTAATAGATTTTCTCCTTTCTTCTTCATTTCTTTTGGTATATTATCCAAAAGGATGTCTACATGTCGGTGAAGCAATTTTTAATGTCACATTCTATGCCTCAATTTTGGAAGCATACCTTCATCACTCTTGTTTCTAAAATATTATATGCTTTTTTCCATTATATTATCACTCGATTAGTCTATGTACCATGTTACATAAAACTTATCTAAGCTTTTGACTAATAGAATGGAATATGTTTTACTCTTATAATTACTCTAGAGCAAAGTTCTTTTATAAAGTATTGGAGTATTTCTAATCATATCTTACTATCCCGAGAAATTATGTATGACTTGTAGAGAGCTCCAACATGGAGGGTATATATGGCTATTAAATTAGATATGGAATGAGCATATGATCAAGTCCATTGAGATTTCTTATTCTCTTACCTATAGCAGATGGGGTTTCATGAATTTAGATTAAGTGAATTCAAGACTATGTTGTTTCTCCATCATTTATTATTTTAATAAATGAGAGTCCAATAGATATCTTTTCCTCTTCTATGGGTATGTGATAAGACTATCCTTTTTCACCTTATTTTTTTATTATTTGTTCTGATGTAAGATGCTTAGACATGCAATTTTGATAAATTCTCTTATAGTATATCAGCCTTGTCAATCAAATATTGTATCTCTCATCATTTTTTTCATTGATGGTTGCAAACCTCTTTGCTTGAGCCACTTTGCCAAATGCAGCTATTTGATATTCTACAAGAGTATTGCAGTGTCAGGTCAGAAAGTTAATTTAGAAAATCAGGTAATAAGTTTAGTCTAAAATTCAATCAATATATTAACAAGCAATGAATGGAGAATCATCTACATATTCAGAAATCTAATGGAATATGAAATTATTTGGGTGTGCCTATTTCAATTAAGAGGTTGACTTTGGTAGATTGTTGTGGGTTTGTTCAACAAATGTTAAAGCCACTAAAGGTAAAGCAGTGGAAGGCATTATCCATGATAGGTAAGGTTACCCTAATTAAGTCTTGTCTACTTTCTGCATTTATTTAATATCTCATCATATAATTCCCAAATGCACTCTACAGAAAATGGAGGGTATTACAGGAATTTCCTATGAGGCTCATCATATTTTTTCAAAAGAATACATTTGCTTTCTTGTGATTGTGTTCGTCAACTATTCAGTCAGGAGGTTTGGTAATCTATTCTTTAATTTCTCAAAGTGATGCTTTGATGGCTAAATATGCTGCAAGATTTATGTTAACCCATGAGAGTATGTGGGTATCTCTTATGATGGCAAAGTATAGTGAGTAGCCTTTTATATCTGTCTCCATGTGTTCACAACATAGATACCCTCTTTGGAAGAAATTATGTTGTTCTGCTCCATTTATTCTACTTAATCTTAGATGGGTTATGGGTAATGGGATGGCTATTGATGTGATTCAAGACTCTTGGATCTCTTCTATTTTCATTGAATGGTAGTCTACTTTAGCTGATTTTGTAGGTTTACAAAATGTTATGGTGAATGAGCTTATAATATCTAGTGAAGATAGTTGGAATGCCCCATTGATATATTAGTATTTTTTTGACACTTTGGCTGAAAAAATTCATTCTATTCGTATACCTTATGGAGATATTGCTGATAGGTTGGGATGGGTTCCAGTGGCTAGATTATTGGTTAGAATTGTAGATCTATATATGTAATTCAAACTTGAATCATCATCTACTAGAAGCATTGGCTGGATTTGGAAGATTGTAGTTCATCCTAAAGTTACTTTGTTTATGTGAAAATTAGCTTGGAATCGACTTCCATATCGGAGTATCTTATATTAGTATGCTTTACATGTTAGAAAATATGTCCTAAAGCTAATCGTATGAACGATTGTGCTCCTTGTAATCTATATATGATTATGAATTAATAAAAATTATTTGATATTTTTCATCACAAATTGTATATCTTTATTATTAGAACTCTTGTGTTATGACGAAGTCCTTAGAACTATAAAGTAATTGATAAAAGAGATTTATCAAATAGTTCTTAAACCATATTCATGACCAAATAATACGTCATTAAAAGATGATAATGTTTATCGAGTATAGGTCGTTGTGTGTCATATAGGTTGGTTATCCTCATAATCGAAGAGTATAGAGACACTGATATAGTATATGGATGAGATGTAAGAGTACATCATCACTGAACAAGTAACTTACCTGCAGAGCACTCTGCCGTCAAGGACAACTTGCGAAGTGTATGGGCACAAGTGGCCCTTAGACCTGAGATCACCATGATGACTTGCAAGCAATTCACTATACTTTGATGTCAAACTATCTGTATTTTTAATATAGTGATGGAAGATAACTGGGTACAGTCAAGTACTTATGAAGTCTGTGTGTAGATCGAGATAGGATTGACCTCTCTAGATTATAAGAGATAATGCATCACTATATTTTAGTTTAGTAAAACCTCAGCTGAGATAATCCATGTGATGGATTTGAAAGGTTGAAATATAATATGGATGACTCATCCAAGGTTGACAGTTAAACCCTAGGTCGTCCTAAGCATTCAATATCAAAAGGATGAATTATGCGGTAACTATATTCTAAGGTTCTTAAATATTGCCTTGCAAATATTTGATCTATCCAGACATCAGAAACCATTGCTAGATGGTAACTTTGATTAGTATAAAAAATATTTTTTATGCTATCGGCTTAGTGTTCGAACTTATGGAGTCACGCATAAAGTCAGGCAAAGTAGGAAAGAATTGACCTAATATCTATGTGTTCAATTTGAAAGTACTAGACTTGATTGAACAAATAAATTAGCTTAATTGAGAATTAAGTTAAGGGTCATACGAAATTAAATAGTTGACTATGTCTAGCTAGCACTGGATATGAGGTGCAGATTTAATTTTAGGAATGATAATGATCTGATCAGTGATCTAAGAAATTTATGAGAGATTAAATTTATATCCTAATTAATTTTAGATTAGATCTGATTTAATTAAAATTTAATTGGATTAAAAATTTAAATTAGACTTAGATCATAATTCTAATTAGATTAAGATTGACAGACTCTTCAAGTTTGGTTCAAATCAGATTCGAATTGAATTCAAATCGGATCAAATTTGAGCTAAATAGATTTAGAACCAAAGAGTCCTAAAACCTTGAGACTCCCTCTCATAAAATGGATAACCAAAGAAAGAAGAGAGGTGCCATTTTTTTTCGCTCCATATCTATTAGATGTATGTCCTAGAAGCCAATATGGCTGACAGATTATAATAAATCTAGGATATAATTTTGTACTTAATTCATTAATTTTATCAATAAAAAGATAAATTTGATTTTCATTCAAGTATGATGTGTCCTTGAATCATCTATGGAATTAATATTTTGATGCATATTCTCAAAGTATCGAGAATTAGAGATATATATATAATTCTTAAATACTCCTAATCATAGTATCATCATGAGAACGGTGATCGATCCAGATAGACCGATGCATAGATCACTTCCTTCGGGATGGATGAGTCTCTGATCTACAGTATAGAGATACTGAACGATAAGTGTGGGTAGTTGTTAAAGAACAATCAATACTGAGCATGATCATATGAGAGATCACTTAGATTTTTAATCGATCATCAATGATTATCTCAATGCTATATTTATGTGAATGATCCTTTGACCTGCAATGATATGATTGCTCGTAGTGAGGCTACTAGAGTTTGACTGACATATAAACATAATCTCAATAAGTTTTTATAGTAGATGTTGGCGATAGTTGATCCACTATAAGATGGAATCTATTAATCTTGATAGAGAGGAGTAGTCCTATGAGATTTGAGAGGCTAAGTCTGAGAGTGTGGCTACAGTAGTGTGATTGATGAAAAAGAGTTTTCATAAGGATTGTAATTGAATTTGAATTGATCGAATCTATCATATGATTGATGAAGAGGTTTGACAATTTATCCATGACCTACCATCTAGTCAAAACTCATGATAGAGAGACTGAATCACATATGAACTATACCTTGAGGTTCTTTTTCAGTTCTACTGGGTTACCACAACATACTGTTAAGTATCACTGGTGGATGGCGAGAGCTCATTAGGGTTGCTCAGGATCAAAATTCTTGATGAGTTAGAGTGAAACTGTTCCGACCCATTGAAAAGAGTTTCGATGATACTTTGATAGAGATCATTGTATATCTCACTACTAGATAGAATTGAACCTATAGGGTCATACAATAAAGAAATTAAGCTTGGAATAAGCAATTGGGTTTATGAAGTCTCAATTAAATTTAGAAAAATTCTATTAAGTTCAGGATAACCTTGCTAGCATATAGTTGAACCCAATTTTTTTTTTATATTTGAATTTTTTATTTGATCAAATTAATTTAAATTTAATTACTTCCTAATAATCTAAATGAATTAAATTTATTAGGCTCTAATTTTTGTATGTCTAGGGTTTTGGATCAAATAAATTAAGGGTTCAAATCCTTAATCAATTTTCTTGATAGTTTTGATTGGGCGTCACTTAATTTGATCAAGTTGGATGTGTCCACTCATTAGAGGGTGTGTGGGACTAGCATGGGGCATCCCATAGACCCCATGTGACATGTGTATTTATGGATGCAAGGGCTCCAATAGTTGGCACCAACAGGATCTCCTAAAAAGGATCAAATAACTAAAGGAATAAGGATTCCTAATGCAACTAGGATTTGTATTAAGTAGTTGTTTGATTTTGAATAGGATTCAAACTTTATGCTTATTTAAAGGGGCCTTTCCTAAGATTCCATAGCACTAAATTCCAGCACCCTACGCCTCCCTTAGAAGGTCCCCATGCCCCCTCTCTCTTCTCCCTTGAAGATCTAATGCCCAAGGAGTTTGGGCATCCCACTTCTCCACACCCAAAAGGTGTTTGGACATCCCTTTGCTTGCTAGTTTCAAGATCTTATTTTCTTCATAATCAAGAGAGAAAAAACAAGAGAAGAAGAGAAAAAGAAGATCAAGGAAAGGATCAAAAAGTTGATCACGATCCAGGTTTCATTCAGATTTGCAGGTTGATTTTTTTTAGTGAAGAAAAATCAATACCAAAGAAGACTATTCTAGACTGATCCTGAGTGAATACCCATAGAGGTTAGACACTTGCACGGTTAAAGAAGAATCTACTCTCTTTTAAATCCAGATTTGAAGAAAGAAATTATAAAACAGGTATGTGATTCGATCACATATTCAATTTCAGTATAAAATTCAGAAGTGTTCAATTTCAGCATATGAAGTAGATTCTAGTATTTTATATTTTATACATGCATGATATAGATTAAAAGATATTTTAGTTTTCTATTCCGCTATATTGTTTAGAAAAAAATTTTTGAAACATACATATATGCCCCGACACAAAATTCCAACAATATCAGATGTACGTGCACATGAAGAGTGAGGCATCCTTTCTCACTTCGGCTTCTTAGTTGGATAAGGATTAAAATCAATTTGAATTTGATTTGAATTGATATCCTAAATTAGTTAGGTCTTGATCAAATTTATGGCATCACTTATTGAAAGGAGAGATCTCATATCACCAGTGGTTAAGAAATCCTTTTGTGCGACACAAATATTGTAACACCACCTGAGGGAGAGAAAGTTTTGTGCAACAAAACTAAGAGAGGAAGGGTGCTGTTTTCTTGGACGTCTTTCTCTATGATGCATGGGATTTTAGGCATCCTACATCTTGACGTGAAGACCCCAATACGAGATTAGATCTCCACCCTATCTTGCTGTCCTTTTGAAGGATCAACTCTTCGAAGATCATTCTACTCTCCTATGAAGCCTGGCATGCGTGTGAAGTAGAGGGCCTGCATATCTAGGCCTCGTGAGGTATCAGATTCAAAAAAATCCCAAGATTCTTGATCCCTTCTTTATTAAATCTACTACATATAAGGTATAATTTTATAAAGGTTATAAAATTTAGAATAATTTTTTTTTTAGATACACCCTGACGATCCGACCCTGATTGGATTTTTTTCTTCAACTGGTATCAGAGTCAGATTGCAATGCATAGGTGATTTATTTTCTGGTATGAACATGTTTGATATGTAATTAGATTTTTGTGTTAGACATTAAATTTGATTTAGACCTATTAACATAAATTTTTTGATCTAATTTTGATCAGATTTTAAGAATCAAATCAATGGTTGATTGAAATCTGTTATAACAAAATTTTCTTATTACAAATTTTTAAAAATAATAATATATTTATGATCTATTTTAAATTAATTTTTAATAAATTTTTATGGAGTTATTTCAAGTTAAAAGTTAGACATAATCAAAATCTGAATTAAATCTATTTTGATAGATTTTTAGATCTGATTTTAAATAAAATTCTATACAACAGAAAAATAGGTTTAACCATAATTTTATTTTCTATGCATTCATATGTTATTCTGAATAATTTTTATATGATTTTAGATCTAAAATTAATTATTTTATATGTTGTATAAAAATAAGTTCAGATCTAAAATAAAATATATGATGATATGATCTGATAAGATTAGATGTATGTCATAGTTGATATGATCATATTCATATACAACCTGAATTTTTGTAAATTGCATGTGTAGATGCAATTAATTTTAGAAATTAGATTTCTGATCTTAGTAGCTCAGTATTCGGATTGAGATGATCATCAGAACGTTCGGTCATAAGAGCAAGTAGAGTTTAAAAATCTTCTCTTTCCATTTGATGGGATGCTCTTATGGCATGTTGGGGTGCCATGTAATTATATCTCATGAAGAAGAACAGTGAAAGAAATTTTAAAATTATTTTGATCATGAATATATTTAGATTCGATCCAAAGTAATTTGTGATTCATTACAATTTTAATGAAGCAAATTCAAATACAAAAATTGGTTTTAAGATCTAAATTGTATGTTGTATATGATGTAATATGCAGTAATCTAAAAGTTTCTATGATGCATATGATGTATACATAAAATTTAGATCAAATTGATACATATTTAATTATTAAATATAGATCTAAAAATTAGATTTTAAGATCTAAAAATTGTATGACATATGATGTATGCTTTATTTAAAATTCTAGTAAAATAATTTTACAAACTGAAACATATGTTTCACACACTTAATTTGAAATTAAATTTAAAAGATTTAGATTTGAGAATTGAAAATCCTAAGACATCACATAAATCATTAGAGCAATAGGTTAGCTTGAATCATATCATCTAACTGGGTTAGATCTAGAATTAAAAATAAATATAGACTAATTAGAGAAATTGATTAAATCTAATCAAAAGTTGAGTTAGATTATGTCAGAATTTCTCTAAGTTCAACCTCAATAGTTGTAGCTTGATCAAGTTTATATTTTTAACCATACCAAATGGATCTGATTGTAGCTCAGTGATTCAGCCCGAGTCTTTTGGTTGATCAAATTGAAACTAAATGACTAATTGATGTCTAAGGTAAGTATGGTAATTTGATTGGTAGTTTTTAATTAATGGTCTGCTTATCTGGCCATTTTGATAGTGTCTAAGGCAAGCCGAGATAGATCCTCCCATCAATCTCATTTATCTGGCCAATTCAGTAGATTATATTTTGATTAGATCACTGATGATTCAAGTTGACCCATGCCAGTAAGGTAAATCAATATGACTGATTTAGATATCTCTAAACCAGCTTATCTCTAGTCTTCTTCATGACTTGGTGAAGTCAGTGAGAGGATTTACAACTTACCAGATGATCTCTTCTGTTATTCTTAGATCATTAAATCAAATCCATGTGATTGATTTAGATGCCATTAGATCAACTTGTCATTAGTCCTCTTCATGACTTGGTGAAGTCAGTGAGAAGATTTATGACTTACCGATTAATTTTTTTTCTATCTTCTAAAATCATATAACTAAATTTTCTAAATTATTATGTCCTTAAAATGAAATGTTGTGGGGATAACTAGATCATAGCCTCCTATTAAGTTGGATGATAATGGATCCATTAGCTTGATAATCATCGAAGGCGCAAACGTTGAATGCTCATCTGCTCTTAAAATTATCATTCATAATATGATGACTCTGATGTGACTCTTTGATGGATGGTCAGGTTAGCCGAGCAAACTCGAGCCTAATCATTTATTAGTTAGATGCGTTGAGTATGGTCATGTTAATGGTTGGACCTAATTAGGACTTTCAGTAAAGGACAAAGCCTACTGAAAAAGAATCTGAGGCAAAATCATTACTAAAGATTGTTTGGAGAAATAATTGGTTAAGAACCTACCCATAGATGCAAATGGATTGGCCAAGCAAACTCGAACTTGTGTGCCGTCTGTGTGGATTCTAGAACTCACAAAGAAATTAAGATAATTTCTTGAATTAGAAGTAGAGGTTATCAATTTGTATAAAATAGTGGAAGAATCTTTAGACTAAAGTCTAAACTTTTAGGCTTAATTAATTTATATACTAATAGGTCTTAATATTTTTCTTTCAGTTATGGCTAGTCGTTTGTCGCTCCACTCACTGTTAGACAGTGACAAGCTTATGGGACCCAATTTTGATAATTAGTATTAAAAATTAAAAATTATTTTAGAGCACGAGAGGATCCTATATGTGATTATGGATCCAGTACTTAAAGTACTAGCTTCTAATGTATATGCAATGGTTAGAGACACTTATCAGAAGTGGCTCAATGATCGTACGATGGTATGTTGCATAATGAGAGTTACTATGAATGATGAATTTCATTATAAATTTGAGGAAGCTCAGTCAAAAAAAATACTTCAAATATTGAACAAGTTTTTTGGTACTCCTGAGGATGCATCCTCAGTGGGGCGTCGATCCTCTGAGTGAGGAAGAAAATGCAAGGTGTAGAAAAATCGTGTTGGAACTAAGCAGTCTAATGCAAACTCGAATAGACCTAGGAAGACAAATAAGCAAATAGTTGCTGATCAAGGTGCTTATATGATAATACCTTATAATTTCTTTGTCTGTGATACAATTACCTGGATACTGGATATTGGAAGTCCGATTCATATCTGCAATTCATTGCAAAGATTTCAGATTAGTAGAAAATTTGAGAATAGCAAACGATTCCTGAATGTTGGAGATGGAAGGACTATTCTAGTACTAGCCATAGGAAAGGTTTAGCTTGTTCTCAATTCAAATACCATTATGTTAGATGACTGTCATTATTGTTCATCTTTCTTTATGAATGTTATTTTCATAGATCTTTTGACATATCTAGAAGAGAATGATGGAATTTTTGACAAGATTTGAATCGAAGACGTAAATACTTTTTTATTGAATTTTTGACATATCTAGAAGAGAATGAGATTCTCTCTCAATGGACTCCTCTTGGGACACCACAATAAAATGGGGTGTCTGAGAGGAGGAATCAAATTTTGTTAAAAATAGTTCGATCCATGATGGAATTTGCAAGTCTGCCAGTCTCTTTTTGGGATTATGCTCTTGAGACTGCTTGTCACATTTTGAATAGGGTTTCAAGCAAATCAGTCGCAAAAATACCATATGAGATATGGATGGAGCGTAGGCCGATACGTCTTATCTTATGATTTGGGGCTATCCAACTTATGTCAAGCATTTGTAAATCGATAAGCTTGGACCCCGATCTGAAAGTGTTATTTTATTGAGTATCCAAAAGAAACTAGGGGGTATTACTTCACCTTGCTGAAGAACAAAAGATGTTCATAAGCAATAAGACATTCTTTTTAAAAAAGAGTTCTTTAGTGAAGGAACTGATGCCACTAAGGTTGAACTTGATAAAGTTTGATCGGTAGAAGAGCCGACATAAATAACTATACCTATAGAATCAGATTTGATTAGATCAAATTTGGCGCCAGTTGTAGAGACACCCCTGAGGAGATCTGATAGAGTACCACATCAATCGGATATATATTATGGTTTCTTAGTCCAGGATAGTGATCCTGTTGAACTCGATAAGAACAACGAGGATCTAATCACCTACATAGATGCCATATAGAGGTCTAACTCTGATAAATGGCTTAAAGTCATGAAGTTCAAAATGAAGTTCATGAAGGTTAACAATGTATGGACACTTATTGATCCACTCAAAGGGATAAACCTATAAGGTGTAAGTAGATTTTCAAAAAGAAAAGGGGCACAGACGGAAAGGTGAAGACCTATAAAGTCTATCTAGTTATCAAGAGATATCGTCAGCATTATGGTATTGACTATGATGAGATATTTTCTCCTATGGCAATGCTCAAGTCTATTCAGATCATGCTTGCGATAGCGGCACATTTTGATTACAAAATCTGACAAATGGATGTCAAAATTATTTTTCTAAATGGAGAGCTGAAAGCAAAAGTATATATGATACAACCTCAAGGGTTCACATCCATGGATGAATCAAAGATGTGCAAACTTCAGAGATCATTTATGGATTGAAGCAGACATCTCAGAGTTGGAACATGCATTTTGATAAGATGATCAGAACGTATGGCTTCATTAAAAATAGAGAAGAACCCTGCATATACAAATGGACAAATGGGTCAATAGTTGTATTTCTTGTTTTGTATATAGACGATATTCTCTTAATCAGAAATGATATCCCTGCATTATAGGGAATAAAAGTCTGGCTATCTTTACTGTTCTCCATGAAGAATTTGGGAGAAGTATCTTACATCCTAGAGATGAATATCTATAGGGATGATCTAAAAGACTGCCTGGATTGTCCCAATCCATGTACATCAACATCGTGCTGAAACAGTTCAGCATAAAAAATTTCAAGAAAGACTATCTTCCAATAGGCCATAGAATTACTCTCTAAAAAGGATTGTTCGATAATCTTGCAAGAAAGAGAGCATATAAGTAAGATCCCATATGCCTCGACATGGGGTCTATCATGTACGCTATGACATGTATGAGATCAAATGTGATATACTCACTAAGGATAGTGAATAGGTACCAGTCTGATCCGAATGAGAACTATTGAAAGGTTGTAAAGATAAGCCTTAAGTATTTGAGAAATACTAAAGACCAATGACTTATCTATAGAGACACTGACTTGAAACTTATGGGATATACTGATTTCAATTTTCAGTCAGACAATAATGATAGTAAAAATATGTCGGGATATGTGCTTACCCTGAATGGAGAAGTGATCTACTAGAAAAGTTTCAAGCAGTACACTGTAGCCGATTCAGTATGCGAAATGGAGTACATTGTGGAATCCAATGATGCTAAAAAGCGATCTGGTTAAAAAAAATTATCAGTGAGCTTAGAGTGGTACCCTTCGTTAACGATCTATTCTGCTATACTACAATAGCACCGGAGTCATAGCTCAAGCAAAAGAATCAAAGTCCTACTAAAAAATCAAGCATATTCTGTGTCGCTATCATCTTGTTCGAAAGATCGTGGATCAAGGTGATGTTGATCTTTAGAAGATCGATGAAAAAGAGAACTTGGCTGACCTATATACTAAAGCCCTCAAAATTAAAGAATTCGACGAACATAAATAAAAGATGGATATTAGATATTGTACCAATTGACTTTAGTTCAAGTGAGAGTTGTTAGAAATATCTTAAAGCCAATCGTATGAACGATTGTGCTCCTTATAATCTGTATATGAATTATAAATTAATAAAAATTATTTAATATTTTTTATTATAAATTATACATCTTCTTTATTAAAATTTTTATGTTATGATGAAGTCCTTAGAACTATAAAATAATCGATAAAAGAGATTTATCGAATAGTTTTAAATCATATTTGTGATCAAATGATATATCATTAAAAGATGATGATGTTTATCAAGTATAGATCTTGTGTGCCATATAGGTTGGTTATCCTCATAATCAAGGAGTATGGAGGCACTGGTATGGCATATAGGTGAGATATAAGAGTACATCATTAATAAACAAGTGACTCATCTATGGAGTGCTCTACTGTCAAGGGTAGCTCATGAAGAATATGGATATAAGTGTCCCTTAGATCTGAAATTACCACAGTGGCTTAAAAGTAACTCACTGTGCTATGGTGCCAGAGTATCTGCATTTCTAATGGAGTGACGGAAGACTACTGGGTACAGTCAAGTACTTGTGAAGTTTGTGTATAGATCAAGATGAGATTGATCCCTCCAGATTATAGGAGATAATGCATCACTATATTTTAATTTAATAAAATCTCGATTAGGATAATTCATGTGATGGATTTAAAAGATTGACATACAATATGGATAATTCATTCAAGGTTGACAGTTAAACCTTAGGTCATCCTGACCATTCATGGTCAAAGAGATGAATTATGCGGTAACCATATTCTAAGATTCTTAAATGTTGCCTTATAAATATTCAATTTATTCGGACATCGGGAGCCATTGTTAGATGGTAACTTCGATTAGTACAGAAAATATTTTCTATGCTACCGACTTAGTGTTCGAACCTATGAAGTCACATATAAAGTCAAGCAAAGTAGAAAAAGTTGACCTAATATCTATGCATTCAATTTGAAAGTACGAGATTTGATTGAATAAATAGATTTGCTCAATTGAGAATTAAGTTAAGGGTCATACGGAATTAAATAGTTTACTATGTCTAGCTAGCACTGGATATGAGGTATAGGTTTAATTTTGAAGATAATAATGATCTGATCAGTGATCCAAAAAATATATAAGAGATTAAATTTATGTCCTAATTAATTTCAGATTAGATCTAATTTAATTAAAATTTAATTAGATTTAAAATTTAAGTTAGATTTGGATCAGAATCCTAACTAGATTAGGATTGACATTCTCTTCAAGTTTGATTCAAATTAGGTTTAAATTAGATTCAAATCAGATGAAATTTGAGCCATATTGGTTTCGAACCAAAAAGTACCAAAACCCTAGGATTCTCTCTCATAAAGTGGCTGACCAAAAAAGGAAGAGAGGTGCTATTTTTTTTGCCCCAATCAGATGTGCACGTGCGTGAAGAGTCAGTCATCCTTTCTTACTTTAGCTTCTTAGTTGGATAAGGATTAAAACCAATTTGAATTTAATTTGAATTGGTGTCCTAAATTAGTTAGGTCTTGATCAGATTTGTGGTGTCACTTATTTAAAAGAGGGATCTCATATCATCGGTGGTTAAGAAACTTTTTGTGCGACAAAAATATTGGAACACCACTGTGAGGGAGAGAAAGTTTTGTGCGACAAAACTAGGACAGAAAGGGCACTGTTTTCTTGGATGTCTTCCTCTCTGATGCATGGGGTTTTGGGCATCCTACATCTTGACGTGAAGACCCCAATACAAGATTAGATCTCCACCCTACTTTGCTATCCTTTTGAAGGATTAACACCTCGAAGATCATCCTACTCTCCTACGAAGCTTGGCATGCACGTGAAGTAGAGGGCCGCACATTCAGGCCTCATGAGGCATCAGATTCAAGAAATCTCAAGATTCTTGATCCCTTCTATATTAAATCCGCTGCATATAACATATAATTTTGTAAAGATTATAAAATTTAGAATAGAAATTTTTTCAGATACACCCTAATGATCCAACCCTAATTGGATTTTTTCCTTCATTACATATTCCTAGTCACTGTGACCTCTGTCGTGAGGCCCAAAATGGTGACCCAAATTTGGAGAATTGTCCTATTTTCTAATGCTTTAGCTATTCCTTCTCTTTAGAAAAGTTTCTCTAGAATATTGGAGAGATACCAGGTAAAGAGAACCATTCACAGGGGCTATTTTAATGTCTTATCTAGCATGTCAAATTTGGGAGGCAAGAAATAATAAGACTTTTCAAAGTATTGCCCAAAATCTAGATTAATTTTGATGTGAGTTTCAACCCTAGCATAGGAATGCATTAATGTTAATGCTGTCAGAAATAACTTGGTAGCTGGGCAAAACTGCAGCTCTTCATTTGCAAGTCCTATGTCCTCTTAAAGAATTTATTTTACTTGGAAGCTACCACCCCCTAATTTCCCCAAGATTAACTTTGATAATAGTATGCTGAATCGAGATGATTTGGGTGGTGCTGGTCTGGTGATAAGGAGTTATAATGGAGGTTCTATGGAAGCAAGAAGGGGTAGTTTACTTGATATTACAATCCCAATGGCAGAACTTCAAGTTGCATGGGAATATCTATCATATGTTTCAAAAGTTCTAAAGGCGCCTTACATTATTCTTAAAGGAGATTCTATGACAGTTGTTAAATGGTTATCTGAATCCACTTCATTTGAGATTGGTTCTCATCCATTTTGATAGGTTGTTGGAAGATGGGGATAGTCTTGCAAACTTTTGAAGTCACAAATGTTTATAGAAAAGCAAACAACACTGCAAATTGGATGGCGATATATGTGCCTAATCACGCAGGATCTACTTTTTGGATAACCTTATTGCATGTTCCTATTGAATTTTTCAGTATTTTATTTGTTGACTTTTATGGATATTAATATTCTAAATTGGTTTAATAAATTTGATTTACCTAGAAAAAGAAAAAAATGAAAAACAAGATATGAATAAATTATTGATATGCAAGAAATGTTGAGGTAATTATGGACAGTTATTAAAAATCGGTGAGAAGAAAAGAAAATCTAATCTATGCAAAAGTAGCACTCTATCAACATCTTATGATAACTTTAGGGGCACGAGAGGGGGTGGGGGCAGGAGGAGGGAGGGAGGGAGGGGGCAATGTCAACACCTCACGATTACTTTGGAGGAAGGAGAGGTGGGGGGATAAGGGGAGGTGTGGGGAAGGGGGGAATCTCATAAGGGAGGGAGCGATGTCAACACTTCACGATAACTTTGGAGGAAGGAGAGGTGGGGGCACAGTGGGGAAGCTATGGAGGGAAGGAGGGTAGGTGGGGGTTGGAGAGAGAGAGAGTCTTGGAGTGATAAAATGGGATATGCTAATGTTGGGCTATAAATTTAGATACTTACACTATAAGAAATCTGATTTTTTGTGGTAAAATTTTAGTGACAAAAAAATTTTTCATCACAAATAAGTATGTTTTTGCAATGAAAAAAATTTTGTTGTCAAAAATTAAGTATTTGCGATGAAAAAATTTTCGTCATAAAAAGTTGAATCTTTTACGATGAAATGTTAATTTTCGTTGCTAGAAGTAGATTTTTAATGACGAAATTTTTTTCATCGCTAGAGTTTTTATTTTTTTACAATGAAATTATTTTTCATCATCAAAAATTAATTATTTATGAAGAATAAAGTTTTTGTTGTAAAAAATACTCTTTTGTGATAAAATTTTTTATTTTTGATGATGAAAATATTTCATCGCTAAAGTATTTTTGTTGAAAAAAAAGAGGTTTTTAGGATAAAATTTTGCCCCAAAACCCTTCACATGTCGACGCCCTCCTCTTTGTTTGTCTCTCTCTCACTCTCTCACACCGTCGAGCATGCCACCAGCTAGCTGATTGAAGCCATCTCTGATCGTCGATCAGCGTCGTCCCATCGTGCCATCGATCGATCGATTGAAGCCCTCCCCGATCATCATCCTCCCTCCGCATTACCGCATCGATCGAATCAAGGCAGCCCTCATCGTCGTCCTCCCTCCGCTACCACCATCGTCATCCTCCCTGATTTCTCCCTCTCCCTCCCTCACTTTCTCTCTCTCTCCCTCTCCCTCTCCCTCTCTTATCATTGTTGATTCCCCTAGGACTACCACCATCGTCGTTGCTCCGCTTCTGCCACCATCGTCGTCGCTCCACCTCTGCCACCATCCCTTTTTGAAATCTGCTGGACTGTGATCTCTCCTCTCTCTCAAGATCTCTCAGGCAACCCCTCTCTCTGGCTCTCTCTCTCTCACACGGTCCACTTATAGGTCACCACCGTCGCCATTGCCACACCACCGTCGCTATCCCCATGCCGCCTTCACCATCACCGCATCCATCTCAGCACCCATCTCTCTCTCTATAGGATTTACAGGGGAGTTGGAAGATTAGCAATGCATAATTTTTTTTAATTTTTGTGATTGTCTGGTTGTGAAATCTAAAATAATAATTTTGGTAGTTTGCAGTGTTTTAAATTTTGTTCTTTTTTTGTAATTGATTTGAGTCATTAGGCATGATTATTTATTGGTCTACTCTTTGTATGAAGCACAGTTTAAGATCTAAAAATAGTTTAAAAATTAAAGTAGTTGTAATAATAATATATTAATCGTAGCATAACAAATCTATAAACTTAAAATTCTCATTTGAGGATAGTATGCATGAACCAATATTTATCCTTTAATGAAAAAAATATTGGTGCTGTATACACTATCTTCTAATTGTCCTTATGGACAGTTTGGGCACATAAGTGAATTTTATATTGCATACCATGTGCTTCTACATCGAAGAGTTTCATCAGTATTTTTGATCATGTTCTCTAGATACATAGCACAATTTTAGTATTTGTGTATCTGGAGAACTGTGCCAAAATACTGTCGAAGTTTTTTTGGTGTAGAAGACATGTATGGCAATATTAAATTCTTGCATTCCTGAATGGGATAGGACCACCACCCTATAGGTAGGGGATATAAGGCATTAATCAACTATTATTACATAAGATTAACTATACAGTTTGCATCATAAATATGTAGGCATAGATCGTAGTTGGATGTCATTGCACAATAAGTTCTGTCCTAAGTATATTATGGGTGTGACGTCTTTCATGAACATGGCATCCAATCGCACTAGAAAAAATAGAAAAGCACGTTATCCATGTCATCGATGTAGGATTTTATTTTGATGTATCCTATCGGATATTTAGAATCATTTATACGAATATGGTATAGATGTGACTTACAAGAGATGGACTTATCATGGTAAAAATTTACCGACTGGCTCAAGCAAGTTGCCTAGAAGTCACACAAATGCATCATCAGTAGGTGGATCACCCAGTCATGAAAGGCAAACACTCAGTGCAGAAGACAAAGAAATTCTGAAGGATCTCCATCTAGAATTATTTGAAGCAAATGTATAAGCGGGATCAAAACATCAAGATCCCATCCCGAGATAAGAAGCTGAGGAGGATAGTAACATGCTGTGAACAATAGATTTGAGCATCTATTAAGAGATGCGCAAAGTGACGTTTATCCTGATTGTAAGAAGTACTCTTTATTATCCACTGTAGTAAAGTTATTACATATGAAGACACTTGGTAAGTGGTCAAACAACTCATTTAATTGGTTGCTCAAATTTTTGAAGGACCTACTGCCTGAGGGAGAGTTACTTCCATCAAATCATTATGAAGCCAAAAAATTATTGAAAGGACTCATGTTAGGAGTCGATGACTTGAACCTACGCTGCGTATTTCGAAAGGATAAAAAAGATACAAGCATATCCGAATTGTCATTCAAATAGATGGAATGAAAGTTGTGATAAGGATAAAAAAAATATCGTGCAAGGTTTTGCGGTACTTTTTGATTACGCCATGATTGCATCGATTGTTCCTATTAAGGCATGCTATCTGTGACATGCAATGGCATAAGGAGAAAAACAATATCGACGACGATGTCATGAGACATCCATCAGATGGAGATGCATGAAAATATTTCAATCATGAACATCTATGGTTTGCAGCTGATTCACAAAATGTCAAGCTAGGGTTGGCAACAGACGGATTTAATTCATATGATAATCTTAGTACTACATACAGTATGTGGCCTGTTATGGTGTTTCCTTACAATTTACCATCTTGGAAGTGCATGAAATCATCTTTTAATCTACTGGCTTTGTTATCCCCAGTCCTCATCCCCTTGGAAGAGACATAGACATATTTTTAGAATCATTGATCAAAGAGTTGCAATACTCATGGGAAGAAGGGTGTGAAACGTATGATCATATCGTAGGAGGCATCTTTTGTATGCATACGGCACTGCTTTGGACAGTTAATAATTTTTTCACATTTGGCGATATTCTGGGTGATATATAAAAGGATATAAAGCATGCTCAACTTGTAATGATGATATTATATCGGACCATATTCATGGAAAGATTTGTTTCACCAGCCATCAATATTTCTTATTGGATGATCATAGATGGAGAAGTCTTAAGTTCAACGGCAAGCATGGACGACATGCTCAGCTAAAGTTCTAATCTATGGACAACATTTTAAATCAACTACTTGACCTACAAGATGCCATATTTGGTAAGGGTCCGGCCAGCCAAGTAGGCATGCGAACAAGTATCAGAAATTGAAGAAAAAAGAGCAATTGTTCGATCTTTAATATTGCAAAATGCTTCTTCTTCGACACCATCTTGACATCATGCTCATTGAAAAAAATATATTTGATAATGTATTTTATATCATCCTCAATATCGAAGGAAGAACGAAGGATACCATGAAGGCTCGTCTTGACTTGGAGGATATACGAATTAGAAAGGAATTACATTTGATTCGACAGGGGGATAGGCTGATGAAGCCATTGGCATATTATGTACATAACTAAAGAGAGAGAAATAAATTTCTCACATATCTGAGATCAGTAATATTTTTTAATGGATACACCTCAAGCTTGAAACAGTGTATCAAGCTAAAAGATGGGAAGATCATCGAGATGAAAAGTCATGATTGCCATGTGCTTCTACAACATGTGCTCTCAGTTGGTTTGCATAGATTATTACCAAATAATGTGTGTGATGCATTACTTGATCTAGAAACTTATTTTTAAAACTTATATGCGAAGACATTGAGGTGAAGTCAAATCGGCATATTAAAGAAGAAGATTATCATTACTCTCTGTAAGCTCGAGATGATATTCCCTCTCACCTTCTTTAATATTATGGTGCATCTTTCAGTTCATCTTCCACATGAGGCTAGACTAGGTGGGCCAATACATACAAGATGGATGTATCTAATTGAAAGTAATTGCATGATATTGTAAAATTTATTATTCATTATTGTAAAACTTATTATGTATGTATGTCAATTGACAATTTATTGGATAGAAAGATGTGAGAATACAAGAGTGCCATTGCTAACAAAGCACGACCCGAAGGTTCAATAGCAGAGGCACATGTAATGAATGAATGTCTGACATTTTGCTCTATGTACCTTCGAAGAGTGGAGATCAAATTTAGAAGGCCGTAACGGAATATCGATATTGACGATATTCTCACTAATGGATTGTCTGTATTTTTCAATGTTGCCCAACCATATGGTAAGACAGATTTTCAAATGTTGACACCATAGAAACGGGTGATATGCATTGATATGTGCTAAACAATTGCAAGGAGGTGGAAGCATACATGATGTGAGTATACATATTTAATTTTTACAATGTTGATATTGCACGAATGTATATTCTCGTAGACTCTAAATTAAAATATATATGTTATTACTATATCACTTTAGTGAGCATGAAAGTGAACTCAGAAGAATCAATCCCATATTAGCAGCGACATGACATAGGAATCAATTCGCATCATGGTTTACGAACGGGTAAGCTATGTTAATGTTCACCAAACTTAAAGATTCATTTATATAGTATTTATTTTGTCAAACTTAACCTGCTTATTATTCTTTTAATTATAGGTAGCTCAGCTACGTATAGATAATCCTAACTATATCAATGATGACTTAGCCGCACTTGCATAAAAATCTGACAGACGTGTATTGGTATACTCAGCATGCATAGTCAATGGTGTGTGATTCTTAATAAAAAATCATAATCGCGATCGAACCACACAGAATTATGGAATAAGCATGGAGGGTGAGCACAAGGTGAAATAATATTTTTTTTAGTGTTCTGCATGAGATTATAGAGTTGAGGTATAGTGGTCTTCGGTGGGTCGTGTTATTCAAGTATCGATGGTATGATTTAGGACGACACAGATCAATTGTTATAGACCTTTAGCTCGTCAGTGTCCACACCAGTCATGTGTGGTACGAAAGTTATCCTTATATTTTTGCAAAGCAAGCGAGATTAGTGTGGTATATTAATAATACCAAAATGAAAGAACCTTGGCAAGTTGCAATAAAAGCTCGACATAGATATTTGTTTGATTCCGCACTTTTCATATACTCGAATGATGAAGATCTAGAGAATGAAGTCCATGCAACTATTGAAAACGAAGCATATCAAATGCAAGTATTAGATAATATATTAGTGCTAGATGACACGATCGACATAGGACAATTGCAACGAGACGACTGCGAATTTGAGGATGTTCCTATTGTTGGAACGTCAGTATGGACATGGGCACGGGCATGATCCAACAATAATTTGGGGTCACAATCACATGTGGATGAGAACTTCATCAACGATGATGATGATAGCACTTCAGGATCGATGCCTTCTACCACTCCTGTTAAGGACGACTATATGGACACGAGTTCAGATTCTGAGAATAATAATTAATAAGAATAAGTAATTTAATTTATTTTTTTATTGTATCATGTAGTATTTGAGTTTTTTTGATTATATGCTGATTTGAATTATTTTAATCATTACAGCATCATGGCTGGTCCTGAATGTGAATGTTCGTGGTGTAGACAATAGTCTCCACTTGATGATACATATCCTCGCTTTAGCATTTTGCATGACGAGTCAGAGGACTTAGATGAGACTCAGCTGCCTGAGTCCATGGAGCAGGCTAGTGCTCAGCCAGAGCCTACCCAGCCTGAGGTCATGGCACCACAGCATCATCCCCTATAGGTACATCTCTATCAAATTTATAAACTATATATATATTTTTGTTATATACATCTATTGGTAGATGATATATGTTCATTTCATAAATTTTTATATGCAGAAACACAGCAACGACGCACGGTGCATGGTTTTAGTAGAGGCCTTGTTTAGGAGAAATACGTGCATACGCAAAATGAAAAGCCAAAATTATAGATATTTCAGGATCATCCGATTGGCACAGAGGCTAGTATAGTCGCCAACGAGATTAGTCTATATATGTGGAATCATTTTTCGTGGACCATCGAAAGTTTCAAACATATCGCCCCTCGATATTGTGATGCCCTTATCTCTCACATCAAGGTGAGAATTAGCTTTGAATGTGCAGTATAATAAGAATGTCCTCATAAATAATGGATAATTCTATGTGTTGCACATCATTACATGGTCCATATTATCTTTTCTCTAGTCTCTTTGTTAGACTTCAAAGATGTTACATGGATAATTTTTTGTTACATGGATAATTCTTTATTACATGAATAATTCTATATCTTTATTTCTTGTTATGATAAATGTTCATATTACAGGATTATATTAACTTCGAGGATTGCACCGATGAACAAGTATTCTCAAAATGACTACAAACAGATACAGAGATCGGTGATGTAGGCTTCATAGGTACTACAATCAACTGTAGGTGAAGGGGATTAACCCTGTGACCTAGCCTTTATAGAAATTGGGCTTGGTCTAGTAACAATTGACGGTGGTTATGTGAGCATTTTGGGAGTGAGGTATTCAAGGTATGTTTAGTGTTTCATGTTATTTTAATATTGTTATGCCTTTTATTGATTATAACTATATGTATTTTTTAGTGACGATTGGAGGTGAATAAGATGAATAGGAGTAAGATTGATTCTATCGCATGCAAGAGAGTACCTCTTTTGCATAAAGAATGAAGAGGATTGTACGTAACTACATTTATAATTGCACGCTGTAAGTTCTTATTGAATATTTAAATTACTTTGATGTCCTTTTTCTTCTTTTTTTGTTTGAATAGGGACTATCCGGGATCAACATCTATGGTAAATTCTATCAGAGCAATAGTGGCAAGTTTGTGATCGAGGAGATGAGGTAGCATCATGTAAGTATGGTACTATATTTTGAATGCTTTTAAAGCTTTTGAAATAAATTTATGGTGTTATCTGGTCTATTGTGAAGAAAAAAATATTACAATTGAGAGAGCAGACGATGAGAGAGGTTGGATCTGACAGCGATGCTAGATCACAGTTTATTTGTTCGATGACAGATGATGCGATCCTGGATGCTATCCTTAGACGGCAGCTAGGGTCTGGGCATAGCATGCGCTCAAACAAATCTCGCAGTTCATCGTCCAATCGATCTGATGATGCCTCGCTGCTAGAGGCAGTCAGGACATCAATGAGCATGGTGCAGGATCAAATTACTTATTGGATGGATCACAGTTAGATGCTCGAGAGGATAGTGGCTGCAATGGTGGGATGGCTCGGTATCGATGCCTCCGAGTTAGCACCTCTACAGCCACATGATGCCATCTTTGCACAGCCATCGCGACACACATTGAGCCAGGGATCGATGCCTGGAGGAGGAAACGAGACCAACGACTATGATGATGTATAGTTTGTAGTTTTTTTTAATTTTAAATGATGTATGAACTCATACTTCTGTATATGATAATGATAGCTATCAAACTTATTATTATTTAGAATTTGAATATTTTTATTGTGTTCATATATTTCTATGTAAAATATGCTTGATCTGATGAAAATTTGTATTTAAACAGGTGGTTTCCTGGTAAAAATAGTAAAAAATATTTTAGTTCATCTCTAACTTAATTTAGCGATAAAATATTAATTTTATCATAAAAAATAATTAAAAAATTTTATCACAAGAAAATAAAAATTTTCACTATAAATTGCGATGAAATATATTATTTCATCGCTAAAATTGTGACGAAACAATTTTTCATCACTAAAAATAAATTTTTTATTGCAAATTTTATTTTTTTCTTTATTTTTCTTTTAGCGATGAAATTTCATATTTCATCACTAAATTTGCGATGAAATTTTTTTCGTCGCTAAAATTGCAATGAAATTTTATTTTGTCACAAATTTAGCAATAAAATTTCATATTTCATTACTAAATTAGCGATAAAATTTTTTTCATTGCTAATTTTGCGACAAAATTTTTTTTTCGTCGCTAAATTAGTGACAAAATTAGTGATGAAAATTTTTTTCGTTGCTAAATTTTGCGACGAAATTCTACTTTTCGTTGCTAAAATTAAAATAATAATAATAATAATAATTTCTAACAAATAATATTCATTTTTAATGATGAAAAATATTTTTCATTGTAATTTTAGCACGAAAGTTTAAGCTTTTTCGATGAAAATATTTTGTCGCCAATGTTATAAATTTTTCGTCATACGGTTGACTACTTTTGACGATGAAATAAAATTTTTTCGTTGCTGACCTTTTGCTACAAGGCTTTTTCTACAAACTTTTAGCAACAAAAATTTTCGTTGCTAATAGTTTTAGCAACGAAAATTTTATCTTTAACGATGAAAAAATTTCATCGTAAAAGATCAGATTTCTTGTAGTGTAGAGACTTGTAGGAATAAGATGGTTGAGAATAGATTGTTGGGATGCTATTAGATCGGATTTGGGTTAGATATCATTCAATCTGAATTCGACCTAAGAATGACTATTTTAGCTGACCCATCGGGTACCTGACCCGATCCTATCCGAATGGAGTGGATTTTACCTAACACTATTAGAATTTGGGACATGTATGTATTCTAAAAAAAAATACTCAAAGTGAATTCAAATATGGATATGGTATACCCTATCTCGAACCCTACTAGATATAATCTTACTCTAAATTCTCATTTCAAAATTATAATTATTTTGTAATGTTTACATAATGAATTTCTTAGTCGATTCGATCCGGTCCTTCTTATCCATCCGACTAAAGATGGATACGGAATGGATATAGGTATAAGATTTTTAATTATAAAATGGGTATGGGTATTGGCCGATTTAACCTATATCCGGTATTGGGTCCAAGTTTTCATCTAAGAACTATAAGATCTGATGGGTCTATGGGTCTAATATAGATTAGGTATAGACCAATAGGCATACATGTCTAAAACTATAAGCAAAGAGGAGTAGAAAACTGAGATAATAATATACGATTGTTATTGGTTGGATGACGGTGATCAGAGTTTTTGTCTGTAGGTGACAGGTGGGGAGGTGACACAAAAGGCATGGTGGAAAAACTTGTTTATCAATATATTTATGAAGGACCAGAAGTATAAGAATAAAATGTATAAATTATATTATATAATACATGGTAAATTATCAAACCTGAGTTAAGTGTGGTATGTTTTCACTAGATTAGGATCTAGACCAATAACATTTATGGATCTATCTTTGACTCATGCTTGACTTAAAGTTGTACATTTTTCTAGATCACGTTCAAGTCAGGAAAAGGTGAGATCCAGGTCAGGTCCGATCGGGCCTATTGGTCCAACTGATAGCCTTAGCAAGTTGTAGGCATGCCAGTGAGTTTTTTTTTTTTTCTTTTTTTGAATTTTAACAAGACATGGAGTTGGGATGGCCAGAGTTTATTTTTATTCACGGATATGAGGATCTAGGAATATGGTGAACTGAGTGATGATCAGATGTGGGTTGTCTATATCTTTTTCCTATATCTCCATAATGGTTGGACACGGTCCTCTTGGGCACTATCCTTAGCAAAGAATAGCGAATTTAAAGATTTTCCTTTTGCTCTCCTCTGGTGTAATATAACTCTGGAATGAAGGTTTTGCTAAGAGCAAGATGGTGGATGAAGTGAGATAAAAATGAGAATCTAAGCTTTGAGGCATGTAGGATTTTTGTTTAAGGTGTCAGTTGCTCCTACTTGATTGAGTTTGCTAATAGTTCCTCCAGATACAACACAGCCTTCTTTATCAGCTGCAAGTATCAATCCCGAGAAAAACCCAACAAACATCTCCCTGAAAAACTTCCAACACTTAGATCTATATGGAGTGAAAAAGCCAACAAGTTGTGAAAGTGATCTAACAAGCCCAGATTCTATTTTGTTTATAGAATCCCAAGGTTTAATAGAAATAGAAACTCAAGAAGGTGGCTCACCGAAAGGCTAACACTCTGAAAGGAATTTTAAGATAGCAAATATCTGTTGTTTATTTTTGGTAAGGAGCAAATATCTGTTGTTAAAGCCAACCGTTTGTTAAAAACAACTATAGAAAATTACCAATTTAGAATAAATAAAATAATATTAAGATAGTTTGCTAATAAAATACCAACAGGTTTGAGGCTTAAGATTTGTCGTATGTGTGGGTATTATGTAACATGCTAAATCCATTCACACATTTCTTTTAGTGCAGATATTTCCTAAAATATCTAGCAAGTGCTTGATTTTTTAGTAATAATTTTTTATATAACCTGGGATTTCCTAAACCAAGATTAAATGTAGGAAAAATCATTGCTATTTTGAATTATTTGGCATTTCTTTGGAATACTATATGTCGTTATTGAACTATGGCTAATTATGAGGAAGATAGTAGTATATAGATAACCAGCTTATTCATGTTTATTAATATTTATATGGTTGTACGTAAGCGTATATCTTGATGTTTGGTTACTAGCAGTAAGTGGTCTTAGAAATATTGGAGCAAAGGATGAGAGATTAATTAAAAAAAAAAAGGACGTACCATATTGACAAAGCATCAACTGAAATCTCAGGATTTTGGAGATAACCAGCAAAAAGAATTAATGCCATAAAATACCAAACCTCCAAGCTGCAAAATAAATAAATAAAAGTACATCTCTTTTCAGCCGCACAAATAGGTAATAGTTTTATACAGTGCTTCTCGAAGCAAATGCATGAAAGACTAAAATAATATGTTGGACTGATACTGATATACCAGAATAATCTGAGACGTTGTAGCTACAATGCTTACTTGTGTTTATTAAGCATTTAGAAATGATGCCAAGGGAGCTAACGGACTTATAGTAGCCAGTAGTAATGACACACACGACTTTTGGTAGAAATCCCTAATTAAATGATTAAAAGAAACGTACCCACCATTTTTTTAAGGATATGTGTAGAGCCTTTCTATTCATGTGTCTTAAAATAAATCCCACTGGAAAATTAATTTGTCTCAATTAATCAAATTTGAATTTTTTAAATATAACACGGTAAAGGAAATAATCTTAGCATAATATTAGTAATTTCTAGTACAACTTAATAAAATTATCATTTAGATCATGAATTATAATGTGACAAATATGAAACAACCTAGATCGAATTCCACTTTCTCCAGATTAAATCTAAAATCGAAAAGCTTATATTCTTTTCTTTCTAAATATCCTAGCATACACTATTATGTATAATATCTTGCAAAATGATGTCATTTAACAAATAGTAATAGATGCATTATAGCCACAATCTAAAACGTATAAGTATGAAAATCTACACATTTTTGCTTATTTTTTTAGATAAATGAAATAATATGATAGTTAACATTATATAGTGAACAAATAGTAATAGGTGCATTATAGCCACAACCTAAAACCCATAAGTATGAAAATCTACACATTTTTGCTTTGTTTTTTAGGTAAATGAAATAATATGATAGTTAATATTGTATTGAGTCCTTCTAAACTAGATAAATGTCATAAACACTATTGCTAAAACTGGAGTTCATGTCTACAATAGTTTATACCTATTATCTGCATAGTACTATAGTTTTTCGAGCTGTCATGGGTATCTGGTTCAAAGTATACCAATCAAATCGATGCACAAGGCTATCAAACCAACTTGCAAAGCTGGTACCTGAGTTGAATTTGATATGCATCTAACAATGAATGGGCAGTCATAAATCCAAAGTAAGACCTATTGAAACTTTTGGATCAAGTTTTGGTTTGAGACTTTTAGACTTGACTCAACATGATCTAAGCCTACGTACCTAGGATACATCTTGCAACCACATAATCACTACTGCTATATAAGTTGTGCTTGCCATCATGATGAGGTAAACCTGCTCTAAATGGTTAAACTTGTCATTGGCTAATTGGCTCTTGCTAGGACAAGAACCATCTAGTTTCTTTCATATGTTACTGACTCATACATGTTCCAACCCCGTAGTCACTATACCTATATAAGTTGTTCTCACCATCATGATGAGGTAAAGCTGCACTAGGATGATTAACTTGCCATTGGTAATTAATTGGCTTCTGCTAGCTTAGGAACCAACAAGTTTCCTTCTTATATTATCTACTCCAAGGCTACATTTATAAATCATAAAATGCAACATATTTTTTAAGTACCTCGATCCTAAGTCCACCATCGTCATAGTTGGTGCCACAACTCCCGATCTTCTTCCTAACCTTCGACCACCTTATTCTCGAGTCCACTGTTGCTATCGCCACACACTCTTTGTTCCTCCCTACTTCCAACTGTCTTGATCTTGAGTCCACCACCACCATTGCTACCTCCCCTGCCCCCCCAACACCCTCTTCTTCCCTACCCTCAGCAACCCCATTCCTCTCTTTGGAGTTTGGAGCCATTCGATCGCTCCTCAAACACACCTCCAAATTCAATCGACCACTTTCCATAAATTCAAGCCAACCTAATTTTTGATCTAAATGGCTAATTTAGGCTAGGCTAATTAGATTTTTTGGTCAAGCTCAGGCTTGGGCTTGGGTTAGACTTAGCCATGCATTTTTCAAAAGCTTTTAGGCCTATGTCGTCCTAAGCTCAAAAAAATTTCCAATCAGGCTCAAGTAAAAAGTGTCGCATAGCTCAACTTACCCATTTCTAGCCCTAATTTCCATACATTAGGTCCTAATTAGAGTTTTGAGCATTCTCATGTGATTGTTAGATCTAAAAGCTACCTATTGCATTAAACCCTGCATAACAAACAAAAATCATCTAGTGCATGATTATACAAAGTGATCTTCTCTTTTTTTGCCATGTACCCTATTACATCTATACTGAAGTCGAAATCGAAGAGTCAAAGTGGGATAAAACTAGTACTAAGAGTCTGTTTGGATGGTCGGGCTCAAAATCAATCTCATAAAATTTATGGGCTAGGCCAATATAATCATTGAAAATATTGAATTGTAAGTTGGGCTAGGCTTATGTTCATAACTATCTTGAACAATATTTTGAGTGGATTGACCCAAATCTATTGAAAATGTAGTCCAAGAGTATTATAAATATAGGCCTAGACCAGCCTATCATCCAATACTTATGATGATTGGGCCATAAATCTCACAGGATTCTAGACCCAACCATCCAAACAAATGCTAATAGAGTCCATCCATCTCATAATTTTAAAAAAATAAAAAAAAAATCGTGAAGTATCATCCATAAAGCAGTCACCAGTATCGCTCATTTCTTCTTCATCAAATCATCCTTCTTTCTCTATCCATCTATAAGGTCTTTCACCTCCTTCTCAATAAAATATAAAAAAGCTTATACATTTTTCTTTCTAAATACTTTCTAGCACACTCTTATGTATAATATCTTGCAACGTGATGTTATTTAACAAATAGTAATAGAAACATTATAGTCACAACCTAAAGCCCATAAGTACGAAAATGTACATATTTTTGCCTTTTTTTTAGGTAAATGAAATAATATGATGGTTAACATTGTATAGAGTGCTTCTAGACTAGATAAATGTCATAAGTACCATCGCTAAAATGGACTTCATGTCTACAACAATTCATACCTATCATCCACATAATATTAAAATTTGTCGAGCTGTCATGGGTACTTGGTTCAAAGTATACCAACCGAATTGATTCACAAGGCTATCAAACTAACTTGCAAAGCTGGTACCTAACTTGAATCTGATGTGGATCTAACAATGAATGGGCTCGTTATGAATCCAAAGTAAGACCTATTGCAACTTTTGGATCAAGTTTTTGTTTGACATTTTTAGACTTGACTTGACATGATCAAAGCCTACATACCTAGAATACATCTTGCGACCACATAATCACTCTTGCTATATAAGTTGTGCTTGCCATCATGAGAGGTAAACCTACTCTAAAGGGATAAACTTGTCATTGGCTAATTGGCTCTTGCTAGCGAAGGAACCATCTAGTTTGCTTCACATGTTACCTACTCATATAAATTGCAACCCCATAGTCACTATTCCTATCTAAGTTGTTCTCACCATCATGATGAGGCAAATCTGCACTAAGATGATAAACTTGCTGTTGGTAATTATTTGGCTTCTACTAGCCTAGGAACCAATAAATTTCCTTCTTGTATTATCTGCTCTAGGGCTACATTCATAAATCATAAAATGCAACATGTTTTTAAGTACCTCGATCCTCATATTTTTTAAATGCATTGATCCTAAGTCCACCATCCTCATAGTTGCCCCTGTAATGCCCCATCTTCTTCCCCACCTTTGACCGCCCTATTCTCGAGTCCACTGCTACTACTGCCACACACCTCTTGTTCCTTCCTATCTCCAACTGCCTTGATCTTCAAAACACCGCCACCATTGCTACCCCCAGCCCATCCCACACCTTCTTCTTCCCTGCCCTTGGCCACATTGATCCTCCCTTTGGAGTTTGGAGCCATTTGATTGCTCCATAAACACACCTCTAAATTCAATCGACCACTTACCATAAATTCAGGCCAACCCAATTTTTAATGCAAATGGCTAATTCAGGTTGGGCTAATTTGGTTTTGGTCAAGCTCAAGCTTCAGCTTGGGTTAGACTTGGCCCTATATTTTTTGAAAGCTTTTAGGCCTAACTCTGGCCTAAAGCTCAAAAAAAATTTTAGTCAGGCTCAAGTAAAAATATGGCATGGCTCAATGTACCTTATTTCTAGCCCTAATTTTCATACATTAGGTCCTAATAAGAGTTCTGAGCATTCTCATGTGATTGTTAAATCTAAAAGCAACCTATTGCATTAGACCCCACATAACAAACAAAAATCTAGTGCATGATTATATAGAGCGATCTTCTCTTTTTTTGTCATGTATCCTATTACATCTATATTAAAGTGGAAATCGAAGAGTCAAAGTTGGACAAAACTAGTACTAAGGGCCTGTTTAGATGTTCGAGCCCAAAATCAATCCCATGGAATTCATGGGTTAGATTAGTACAACCACTAAAAATATTGAATTGTAAGCTGGGTTAGGCCTATGTTCGTAACTATCTTGAACAACATTTTAAGTGGATAGGAAAAAATGCCCTATTGAGGTCATTTTTTCAATCGATCATTTTTTCCTCCCCAAGTGATTCAAACGAGTCCATGGAAAATGTAGTCTAGGTTGTTATAAACATAGGCCTTGACCAGCCTATCATCCAATGCTTATGATGGTTAGGCTATAAATCTCATAAGATTTTGGGCCCAACCATCCAAACAAATTCTAATAGAGTCCATCCATCTCATGATTTTAAAAAAATAAAAAAAGAATTCATGAAGTATCATCCTTAAGGTTGTCCACTAGTATCACTCATTTCTTCCTCTTCAAGTCATCCTCCTTTTCCATTATCTATAAGGTCTTCCTCCTCCTAAATAAAAATATAAAAAAGCTTATATTTTTCTTTCTAAATACTTTCTCACACACTCTTATATACAATATCTTCCAATGCGATGTCATTTAACAAATAGTAATAGACACATTATAGCCACAACCTAAAGCCCATAAGTATTAAAATGTACACATTTTTGCTTATTTTTATAGGTAAATGAAATAATATGATGGTTAACATTATATAGAGTGCTTCTAGACTAGATAAATGTCATAAACACCATTGCTAAAAATAGACTTCATGTCTATAACAGTTCATATCTATCATCCATATAATATTAAAGTTTTCCAAGCTATGATGGATACTGGTTCAAAGTATACCAATCGAATCGATGCACAAGGCTATCAAACCAACTTGCAAAACTAGTACCTGACTTGAATTTGATATGGATCTGAAATAAATGTGCTGGTTATGAATCCAAAGTTAGACTATTGAAACTTTGGGATCAAGTTTTGGTTTGACTTTTTTAGACTTGACTCAACATGATCTAAGCCTATACACCTAGAATACATCTTGTAACCATATAATCACTACTGCTATATAAGTTGTGCTTGCCATCATATTGAGGTAAACCTACTCTAAAGGGATAAACTTATCATTGGCTAATTGGCTCTTGCTAGCACAGAAACTATCTAGTTTCCTTCATATGTTACCTACTCATACATGTTGCAACCCCATAATCACTATTTTTATACAAGTTGTTCTCACCATCATGATGAGGTAAAGTTGCACTAGGGTTATAAACTTGCCATTAGTGATTAATTGGCATCTACTAGCCCAGAAACCAACAAGTTTCGATCTTGGGTTATTTGCTCGAAGGCTATATTTACAAATAATAAAATGCAACATGTTTTTTACATGCCTCGATCCTAAGTCCACCATCTGCATAGTTGCCACCGTAACCCTTGATCTTTTTCCCCACCTTCAACCACCTATTTTCAAGTCCACTACCACTACCGCCACACACCCCTGTTCCTCCCTACCTCTAGCTACCTTGATCTTATAGTCCAAAGCTACTATTGCTACTGCCCTCCCCCCTCACCCTCTTCTTTCCTGCCTTCGGCCACCCCAATCCTCTCTTTGGAGTTTGGAGCCATTCGATCGCTCCTCAAACACACCTCTAAATTCAATTGACCACATTCCATAAATTTGGGTCAACCCAATTTTTGATCGAAATGGCTAATTTAGAATGGGCTAATTAGGTTTTGATCAGGCCTAAGCTTGGGCTTGGGTTAGACTCAGCCCTATATTTTTCAAAAGCTTTAGGCCTAAGTCTAACCTAAAGCTCAAAAAAATTTCCATTCAGGCTCAACTAGAAGTATGGCATGGCTCAACCTACCCCATTTCTAGCCTTAATTTTCATACATTAGGTCTTAATTATAGTTCTGAGCATTCTAATGTGATTGTTGGATCTAAAAGCTACCTATTGCATTAGACTCTACATAACAAACAAAAATCATCCAATGCATGATTATATAGAGCGATCTTCTCTTTTTTTGCCATATATCCTATTACATCTATATTAAAGTGGAAATCGAAGATTCAAAGTGGGATGAAACTAGTATTAACATTCTATTTGGATGGTCAGGCCCAATATCGATCTCATGGAATTCATGGGCTAGGCCAGTACAACCACTAAAAATATTGAATTGTAAGCTTGGTTAGGCTTATGTTTGTGATTATTTTGAGCAATATTTTGAGTGGACTAGCTCAAATTGCTTAGGGAGAAAAAAATGATCTCCACAGGTCATTTTTTTCCTCCCTAAGAGATTCAGGCCAGTCCATTGAAAATGCAATCTAGGATGATTATAAACTTAGGCCTAGACTAGTCATCTATCATCCAATGCTTATGATGGTTGGGCTATAAATCTCATAGAATTTTGGATCCAACCATCCAAAGAAGTTCTAATAGAGTCCGTCCATCTCATGATCTTAAAAAAGTAAAAAAAATTCATGAAATATTATCCATAAGGCTGTCCACCAATATCACTCATTTCTTCCTCATCAAGTCATCCTTCTTTCTCCATCCATCTATAAGGTTTTTCTCCTCCTCTCCAAGTATCTTTTTCCTCTGAATCTTCTTGCTCATGAAAGTGTCTATCCCAAGTATTTATCACAAACTATGAATTATGTATTAATGATACTATGTTCTAAAGAAAATTATGTATCAATTTATCTAGAGGTATGTATTGTATTACTACTAGATAAGTATCAAAGAAGCTTAAAGTACGTATTAGAAACATGTTGAGTGTGTATCATTTGGACATAAATTATGTACTAGTAAGCACGATATTCTAAGAATTGAGTGTCAATTTGCCTAGATATATATCGATTTCCTTGAAGGTGGTACCCGATCACTATTGGGTATGTACTAAAGAATCTTAAATTATATATCAAAAAAATATCAAGTATTTATTATTTGGACATGTATTATATATTGATAAATAGTATATTGTATATATTAATTTATAGAAATATATATCGATTTGCTTGGAAGTATGTGTAGGATCATTGTTGGGTATATATCAATGAAGCCTAAAATATATATCAAAAATCCATTAAGTGTATATCATTTAGATATGTACTATGTATTGATAAAACATGATGTTTAAAAAATTTATATATCAATTTGCCTAGAGATATATATGGATCATTGGATAATTAATTTACCAGATGTATATTATTTGGACATATATTATGTACTGGCAAATACATTCCATGACTATGGGGAGGAAAAGACTACATATTTTGAAAGAGGAGAAAGGGACTTAGAGAGGAGGAAGCCTCATGAATAAATGAAGAGAAAGGATCGTCTGACAAAAAGAGTAGAAGGATACAGATAGATGACCTCATGAACTATGCTTTATATATTTTCTTTTTCTTCTATTGATGGACAAATGAACTCTGTTACTAAGAGTCTATCCTATTTTAACTCATTTTTACTTTAAGATAGATGCGATGCTCAGGATATATAGTAGGAAAAAACATCGTTCTATATGATTTTCAATGATACATGCATTAGATTATTTTTTTTCTTTCAATATAATACCATAAATCTGACATAAAAGTAATTGTTGGACTATATTTTGTCCAGCTAATGATGTGTCTGATGCATGAGGATGGGGCGAGTGCATGGCATCGTGACCGGGCAACCTAGATCGTATGATCCAAACAACATCACATGACCCCTCAATAACTCTATGGGCTTTGGCTCTTATCTGACCACTTAGGGAAGGTTGGTAGCTCGGCTAGATCCGCATCGTCGAATAACCACCGATCTTACTTGGTCTTCATCCCAGCCCTTCGTGAGCCACATTGAGACTCTGAAAGGCCCCTAGCACAAGGGACATTTTGGTCTGATGGTCGACGGTGTTGACTGCTTTCTTCTACTTATGGAAGGCTGATCCCATTAGAATCAGCTGACATCTATGACTCTAACACTGACAGCCACCTCTCTGGTAGGAGGTGACCAATCACTTGATAGGCCTCCCCTTATAAAAGGGGCCCAGGCTAATACTACAAGAGGTCCCCTCCCTTCCTCTCACGCTCTCACTACCTCTCTCTTATTGTTCTCCCTCTCTTATTATGACTAACTTAACCATTAGAGGATCCTCCACTGGAGAACCCCCATCACCTTCTCCGGTGCTTGGACTTTTCTTGCAGGTACGCGAAGGTTCAATTGGGCACCACCTGCTCTAGCATGATGGCCAGCCCTATGCATCACCTTGCCTGATCAATGCATTAATATATCAAAAGAAGGATTAAAATATTTGATATTTAATCTTTATTATTTAGTATTTGATAATTCTTATATTCTTTTTCAAAAATAATTAATTATCAAGACTTAAATCACACACCAATTAATAAAGGCTCCAAGATGTGCAGACTAAGACCCAGCCTAAGTTAAAGCCTAAAGCCAGCATGATCCAATGGAAAGCGAAAGCGAAAGGACCCAGCAAAAAGAAATGAAAAGAAAAGGAAAAAAAAAGAAAAGAAAAATGCCCGTGCAATCTACCACGCGGTGCATGGACCAAACAACCGCGTGGTCTACATGCGGTGCACCACAACAGTGGCTTTCGATCTTTATCATGGCATACAGGGAAGCGGGTGCGGGTTCGCAGGTCTTGAGTAGGTTTGCGGGCCTGGGTGCAGTTGGAAGTGGTTGACAGGTGGGCCTTCGGATGTTCGGGTGCAATCACGCAAAATGAGTGTGGGTCCAAGCAAAGGCGGGGCGGTTTGGTGCGATGCTAGTTCAGGCATGCTTCAAGCAAGTACGCATGGTCTCAAATAGGAGCAATCAAGTTCTACGGGTTTGGGCGAGCGGCTTGAGACACGGACCTAGGATGCACAGAGATAGGGCTTTAGGGTTTGTATTTAGAGAGTTTCAAAAGGAAAAGGAGAGAGAGATAGATGTGAGGCTAGGAGGCCTGAAGGCTATAAAAAGTGGTGTGGGGGTACTTGAGAAGAGGAGTTTTGAGAGAGCAAAAATTGAGAGAAAATTATAGAGAAAAAGAAAGAGGAAGCCTACCAGGTGTTGGAGTTTTGGGAGAGAGTTTTTGGCAATATAAGGAGATTCTGCAGTATCTTTTTCAAATTCTTCTTCAACATTCAAAGAAGATGGAGCCTTTGGTGGTAAGTGAGATCCAATCCATGAGCAGCTAAACCCTTCATCCTTGAAAAAGTAGATGAAGTCCTTCAATCTAGATTTGTGTTTTATTTTTTATTCTTATGGTGTATTTTTTTATTATGCAATCAACTACTTGAACATTGTAAGGCATCTTTCTTTTGAATCTTATTGAATAATTTACAAATATGAATAGTTTCTGTAATTTTATTTATGTGTTCAAGTAGTAGTTTTTTTTATTTTATGATACTTGATTTCGAATAGTTTATGACTATGTAGAGATAATCTAAAAAAATAATTTATGCTCAGTGAGATAAGCTATGATAAGAATAAGATCATAAATTTATCTTTCTATTATCACCATGACTTATAATTTATAGTGATTTTGATTATTTTAATTAAAATATAAATTTGTGATTAAAAGATGGATTCAAAATCTGAGATTATTGATCCCAAGATTGATTTTGATGATAACAAAAGTATTTGAGTATAAATTGTTAGATTACTAATATTATTTTTGAGGTTATGTCGCTTAAATTTCAAGTACTCACCATGTTTCCAGTATTTTTCATCGATTAAATGAAGCACCACCACTCAAGAGTTTCATGAAAAAATTTTAGGCTAGACACATCTTAAAAAAAAATTAATAAGGAATAAAATCAAGTAAACAAGGCAAATCTAGCTTAGAAAGAAAATTGAAGAAGAAAGACTGATAAACAATTCTTGACATGCTTGGCATGCAAACTGAGCTAATCCAGTCTAAGAAGATATAGAAAATAGAAAGCACAGAAAGTAAAATTTCAGGATCTAGGAGATTGAGCCGACTCAATTTTCAACTTAGCCAATCCAGTAAGCAACCTAGCCGACTCAGTCAAAAAGGTAGCCGATCAAGTCTGAGAACATATCAAAAGATAGAAAGTCTGATTTCAACCTATTATAACTTAGCCAACCCAGTGAAGAACTGAATTGACCCAGTTATATACTAAGCTGACTCAGAGAAAAATTGAGCCAACCCAGTGTCTGTAATAGTTAGTTTTTGATAAAAATAGCTTTTTATCCCATGCATCCTACAATGGCTATTTTCATATCTCCAACAGATCAAACACTTTTCAGAGGATCTTCAGATGATTTTAAGTAGTGAAAAACATCAGCATTATAAAAGAAAATCTTTGGAGCATTGAAAAATATCTTTTGGAATCCTAATGAAAAGATTTTCTATTTTGAGCTAATAGTGAAAGGAAAGAGTGTCCTACTAATTTTTTTGTTATTCTTGCACCATCTTCAAGCTGAGAGAAGTTAGAAAATCATTATTAAAGATCTTTACCCATATTTCTTAAGCATTCAAAGAGAAGAAGTCAAGCCGACAAGCAAAGCAACTCTAACTTCTTCTCTAGGCTTTATTGAGCATTTCTTTCTCTTTTAAATTTTATTATTATTGTATTTGTTTTCAAGTCTTTTGAGTTGAGAAACTTGAGTAGGTCTAAGCCTAGAGTTGGACATTGTATTTGGTTTGATTGGTAAGCCATGTGTAAAACCAATCAGAGTTGATTATTAGTCCATGTAAAATAATCATTATACGGTTATAGTTGGTGAGCCTAGGATAAAACCAATCAGATTGAATTGTGAGCTCAAAGAAACTAATCGGACTGTAATTCTTATAGTGAATTATAGTTGAATTTCTAAGTGATTTATTTGAGGAGTGGACGTAGGTGCTCAGATTGGTGTCGAACCACTATAAAATTTTGAGTTTGTGATTGTGTGCTTGTTTATTTATTATTTTTACTTATTGCATATAGTTTACTCATCTCATTAAGCACTTATTTGCACAAATATCTATAAATTTTTTAAATATCTAGTTCACCCCTCCTCTTAGTTAGCCATCCTTGGGTAATAAGTGGTATTAGAATAGGTACTCTAATATTAGTTGTTGACCTAACGACTATAGAGCTAAAGATTGAATGACAAACCCAATTGGGACTTCATTGGTTGAGGGACAATCAACCAATAGACCTCCACTCTTCAATGGGATAAACTACACCTATTGAAAAGCAAGAATGAGAATTTTCATCCAAGCATAAGATTATAATATGTAGAATATCATAGTTAATGGCCCACACACATCCTAAATCACTGTTGATGGAGTGTTCATCTTCAAATCTGAAAAGGATTGGGATGAACATGACAAGAGACTAGCTCAACTTAATGCCTAAGCAATGAATGTTCTATATTGTGCCTTGAATGCAAATGAATTCAATAGGATATCAACATGTTTATCCATCAAAGAAATTTAGGATAGATTTGCAGTTACCCATGAAGATACTAATCAAGTCAAAGAAATAAAGATAAATATGTTGGTACACAAATATGAGCTATTTAAAATGAAATCGCATGAAACAATCATCAAAATATTCACAAGATTCACTAATATTTTGAATGGTTTAAAGAGTCTCAGAAGAGACTATACTAATAGTGATGTTATGCATAAAATTCTTAGATCTTTACTAAAGAATTGGGAGCCAAAGGTGACTGCCATTCAAGAGGTGAAGAATTTAAATAATCTTACATTGGAGGAGCTGATTGGTTCACTCATGACCCATGAGTTGAATATGAATCAAGGAAAAGAAGAAGAGGTGAAGAAAAAGAAGTCTATTATCCTTAAAGCTACTGCCATCCATGAGGAAAAGAGTGACTCCAAAGAAGATTCCAAAAATGATAAGGAGATGACCATGATAGCAAGAAGGTTCAAGAAGTTCATGAGAAGGAAAAAAAATTTAAACCAAGGAGAAAGTATGACAAGGGAGATAGTAGCAAAAAGAAAGTAAAGGAAAAAGAAAAAGAACAACCTCTTTGCTATGAATGTAAAAAGCTCGGACGTTTCCAGATGGATTGTCCATTTCTAAAGAAAAGCTCCAAGAAGTCTAGAAAAAAGTAGTAAAAGCAACATGGAGCAATGATGAGGATTCTTCTTCAAGTGAGGAAGAGTGTCAAAGGAAAGAAGAGCCAAACATTTGCCTTATGGCATTGGAGGATAAGGTATGCTTGGCATCCGTGAGAGCTAAAAAAAGTGATATCTTGATAGTGGATGCTCAAGGTACATAATGGGAGATAAGTCATAATTTATCTCTCTTGAAGCTAAAGATGGAGGTGTAGTAATTTTTGAAGATAATGATAAAGGCAAAATAATTGATCTCGATAATATCTTGATAATACCCTCACTTGTATTAAAAATATTTTGCTAATAGATAGTTTAATGCATAATTTGCTTAGGATTAGTTAATTATGTGATAGATATTTTAATGTTTCATTCAAATCATCTCATTGCATTGTAACTAGTTCATTTGCTGATAGCATCAAATTCATAGGAAAGAGACATGGCAATATTTATATTGTTGATCTTAATTAACTTAAGAATGAAAATATTGAATGTCTAGTGGCTATAAATGCTAAAGTAAATAAATCTAGTTGGATTTGGCATAATAGATTAGGTCATGTAAGCATAGATTTATTGACAAGATTAATAAAATTTGACTTGATAAAAGATTTATCTAAAATAAATTTTGGAAAGGATAAGATTTGTAAAGCATGTCAACTTGGTAAATAAATAAAATCATCTTTCAAAACAAAGAATATTGTTTCAACTTCTAGATCATTAGAACTATTTCATATAGATTTGTTTAGACCAATTTCAACTACTAGTCTAGGAGAAAAAAGATATAATTTTGTATAATTGATGATTTTTCAAAATTTACTTGGACTTTATTTCTATCACATAAAGATGATATATTTGAGATGTTTGTTAATTTATTTAACAAAATAATAAGAGAAAAAGAATGTAGTGTTGTGAATATAAGAAGTGATCATGGAATCAAATTTGAAAATCATAAGTTTGAAATTTTTTATTCTAAAAATAAAATTAAACATAATTTTTCAGTATCTTGGACACCTCAATAAAATAGAGTGATAGAAAGAAAGAATAGAACATTAATTGAAATGGCACGAATCATACTTTGAGAAAGTAATCTTCCAAAATACTTTTAGGCGAAAGCTAATAACACCGCATGTTATGTACTAAATAGAGCATTAATTAGATTAATTTTAAAGAAAACTCTATGTGAACTCTATAAAGAAAAGAAACCTCATATTTCATATTTTAAAATTTTTGGATGTAGATATTTTACTTTAATAAATGGTAAAAATAAATTAAAAAAATTTGATGCTAAATCTAATGAAGGTATTTTTCTAGATTATTCATCTCATAGTAGTGCATATAGAGTATTTAACAAAAGAATATTGATAGTAGAAGAATCGGTATATATTATTTTTGATGAGACTAACTCTCTTAAAAGAAGGAATGAAGAGCTTGATGTGGATGCAGAAATTCTTAGAAAGAAATTAAAGGACATGAATATTGAAGGCACTCCTCTCAAGAAAAAGAAGATGTAGAGCAAGATATTAAAGAAAATATGCCACAACCTCAAGATGAGCAAGGTACATCAAATTTACTAAAGAAATGGAGTATGATCCCAAACACCCTAAAAAATTAATTATAGGTGATCCATCTCATGGTGTTAAAATTAAAGCATCATTTAGGGAAGCTATAAATCACTTTGCATTTGTATCACACTTAGAGCCTAAGAATATAATAGAAGCTGAAAAAGACCCAAATTAGATTTTAGCAATACAAGAAGAGCTAAATCAATTTAAAAAAAATAAAATTAGAAATTAGTTGAAAGACCTGAAAATTTTTTAGTAATTGAAATAAAATGGATCTTTAGGAATAAACTAGAAGAGAAGAGTAATGTAATTAGAAACAAGACTAAATTGGTTACACAAGAATACAATCAAAAAGAAAAATTAATTTTGATAAATCTTTTACACCGAGTGCTAGCCTTGAGGCTATTAGATTGCTTTTAGCATTTGCTTATTTCATAAATTTTAAACTTTTTCAAATAGATATAAAAAGTATATTTTTGAATGGATTAATTAAGGAGAAAGTTTATGTAGAACAACCTTTGGATTTTGAAAATCAAGAATTATCTAATCATGCATACAAACTTAAGAAAGCTTTGTATGGAATAAAACAAGCACCTAGAGCTTGGTATGATAGATTGAGTAAATTTTTACTAAATAATATTTTAAAAAAAATAATATAGATAAAATATTATTCATAAAAAAAATGATTTATTGATTGTGCAATTATATGTTGATGATATTATATTCAGTACTACTAATGAAGTCTTGTGTAGAGAATTTGGCAGTCTTATGCAAGGTGAGTTCGAAATGAGTATAATGAAAGAAATAAATTTCTTCCTCAGACTCCAGATCAAGCAATCAAATAAGGAGATCTTCATCAATCAGAGCAAATATATCAAAAAAATATTAAGAAAATTTAGGATGGAGCAAGTCAGAGGAAGTGGCACCTCTATGAGTAGAAGTTGCAAGATTGATCAAGATCCAAAAGAAAAAGCAGTAGATCCTAAACTATATTAAGGTATGATTGGATCTTTGCTTTATTTAACTACTAGTAGGCTGGATATAATGTTTAGTATATGTATATATGCACATTATCAATCAAATCCTAAAGAACTTATATAGCTGTAATTAAATAAATTTTTAAATATTTAATAAACATTCAAGATGTAGGTTTGTGGTACTCAAAACAATCTTTATTAGACTTAATTGGATATAGTGATTCAGATTTTGCTAGTTGTTGCTAAGATAGAAAGAGTACAAATGGTACCTATCAATTTTTAAGAGTTAATTTGATCTCATGGTTTAGCAAGAAACAAAGTTCAGTAGCTTTATCTTCGGTAGAAGCTGAATATATTGCTGCTAGAAATTATTATGCTCAACTATTATGGATCAAACAACAACTAGAGGATTATGGTATTACTTATAATAATATTTTTATTCAATGTGACAATACTATTATCATAAATTTAATAAAAAATTGAATGTTATATTCAAGGACAAAAATATAGAAGTTAGACATAATTTTATTAGGGATCATGTGCAAAATAATGACATAATTCTTAAATTTATACCAACTGAAAATCAAATTGTAGATATATTTACTAAGCCTTTAAATGAAGAAAGATTTTATGCAATAAGAAAATAATTAGGTTTATTTGATCCATATTGTTAAATTATTGAATGTGCTTATATGTTGAAATTATTACTTCAATATGATGAATTTTCTTGAACCATACATGTTTAAATTGCATCAAAAAAGGCATGTATCATTTTTAGCCCTAAAATTTTAAAATTCAAATTTGTGTTGGACTGAGTTGGCTAACATTTTTATGTATAAAAAAACTTAGTCGACTAATGACTTAGTCAATTCAAAATTTTTATGAGCTGACTAAATTATCGGGATTCTACTTTTTTAACAAGATGTCCAGTCGGCTTTTAAAGATTTTATATCTTAGCTGACCAACCTCAAAATCATAGGAACCCTAAAAAATTTTTTCTTGAACCCCTAATCCACCTCAAATCGGAGAGATTTTCAGATCCATGGCACCCAAGAAACAAATTGCTCCGTGGTTGAAGCACCAATGCCCTTTTCCACCGCCAAGAAGAGATATTTACGAGCAAGAATGGTGATCAAAACACCATCAAGACCATCCCTTTGAGCCATTTTAGTCTTCTCAGTCTCCTCCTCCTCTAGCAGCCCTCGCTTAGCCCTCTCCTCCGGCCTCTTCACCATCTCTACTTCTTCTAGGTCAAAAAGGTCTGTCCGTTTCTCTTCTAGGGCTATTACAATTGGAAGAAAGATAGATTTTGATTTTCTAAAAAGTGAGGATTTTAAGATAGGAGAATGCTTGAAATTTTAAGGATGGAAATATTTGTGTTCTTATATTGATCTTCCGACCTATCCAAATTTTGCAAAGAAAGGACATGAAGAAAGGACAAGTGAGTTATTAGAACTTATACATACTGATGTATGTGGTCCTATGACAACTGAAGCTACAAGAGGATACTTTTATTTTATTATGTTTATTGATGATTTATCTAGGTTTGGATATGTGTATCTTATGAAATACAAATCTGAGACTTTTGATAAATTTAAAGAGTATCAAAATATGATCGAGAAACAAACTGAAAAAAATATTAAAATTTTTTGATCTGATCGAGAAGAAGAATACTTATCCAGTAAATTTCTAGATTATCTTAAAAAAAAAAATTCTCTCAGAATGGATCCCTCTTTATATATTGTAGTTAAATGGTACAGTAGAAAAGAGAAATTGCACTTTATTATTAGATATGATGCGGTCCATGATGTGCCTTACAGACTTACCTATTTTCTTTTGGGGATATACCTTAGAGACTGCTATCTATATACTGAGCAGAGTACCTCCAAAATCTATGCCAAGCACTCTAAATGAGATATAGAGAGGAAAGAAGCCTAATCTTAAGTATCTTAAGATATGGGGCTGTCCAGCTTATGTTAAAAAAAAATTTGGACATAAGCATGCTAGGGAAGATAAATGCTTATTTGTAGGTTATCCTAAAGAGAGTATGGGATACCTTTTTTACCATCTTACTGAACAAAAGATGTTTGTCAGAAAATATGTTACTTTTATGGAAAAAGAGTTTATCCTAAAAAGAGATAGTGGGAGAAAAATTAAACTTGGAGAAGTTCAAGACCTATAAGTAGAAGCACAAAATATTTCTCAACCAGAAGTACCCATTGATAAGGTATAACCATAAAACACACCTCCTCTCCGAAGATCGAAAAGAGTTGTGAAATGCACCTTTGAGGTACAGATTCATTATTGAGAATAATAAAGCCTACATCATTGAGAATGACGAACCTCAAACCTATACAGAAGCTGTTACGAGTAAGGACTCAGATAAATAACTAGAGACCATGAAATCCGAAATGGACTCAATGTACTCCAATCAAGTATAGATTTTAGTTGATATACCAAAGGATGCGATCCCTATTAGATACAAATAGATCTATAAGAAAAAGATTGGAGTAGATGGTCAAGTCAAAACCTATAAAGCCAGATTGGTGGCTAAATGTTTCAGACAAAAATAGGGTATTGATTATGATGAAATATTTTCACCTGTTGTCATACTCAAATATATACAGATTATGTTTGCAATAATAACATACTATGATTATAAAATTTGATAAATGGATGTGAAAACTATCTTCTTTGATGGTTATCTTGAGGAAGAGATTTACATATCTCAGCTAGAAGATTTATCTCAAGTAGGAGAGCAAATCAGATATGTAAGCTTAAAAAATTTATTTATGAATTAAAGCAAACGTCAAGGAGTTGGAACATCTACTTTGATATTACAATCAAAGAGTTTGGCTTTATCAAAAATATGGATGAATCTTGTGTATACAAGAAGTCTAGTGGGAGTGCTATTATCTTCTTAATTTTATATGTGGATGATATATTTCTCATTAGGAATGATATCCCAATGTTACAATTGGTCAAAACATGGCTATCAAGGAAGTTTTCCATGAAAAACTTGGACGAAGCATCCTATATACTAGGTATAAAGATCTATAGAGATAGATCTAAGAAGATATTAGGTTTGTCCCAGTCCAGGTATATAGACTTTGTGCTAAAAAAATTTAGTATGGATGAAAGTAAAAGAGGTTACTTATCCCTAAGTCAAAGCATACATCTCTAAAAAAAGGATGTCTCCTAAAATACTAGAAGAGAGAAATAAAATGAGTTCTGTTCCCTATACTTCAGCAATAGGGTCAATCATATATGCTATGCTATGTACCAGGCTTGATGTTGCCTATGCATTAGGTATAATTAGTAGATTTCAGACTAATCCAAGTGAGGATCATTGAAAAGCCATAAAAAATATTCTTAAGTACTTAAAAAGAACTAAGAATATTTTTCTGGTATATAGAGGATCTGATCTAAAGCTAGAAGAATATTCTGACTCTAATTTTTAATCAGACCTTGATGATAGTAAGTCCACTTCAAGATATGTCTTTACTCTAAATGATGAAGCAATAAGTTGAAAAAGTTCTAAGTAGCAGACTGTAGCTGACTCAATCACTGAGACAGAATACATAGCTGCAAGTGAAGCCATCAAGAAAGCTATTTGGATGAAGAAGTTCATCACTGAATTGGGTGTCATTCTTGAGATTAAAAATTCAATATCACTTTACTGTGATAATACTGGAGTAGTTGCTCAAGCTAAGGAACCGTGGTATTATTATAAATCTAAGTATATTCTAAGGTGCTTCCACCTCATTCGTGAAATAGTCGAAAGATAAGATGTAGTCATTGAATGAGTAGATGCAAAAAACAACATAGCTGACCTGTTCACTATGACTCTACCAAAACAGTAGTTCGATCGCCACCTCGATTGTATGAGGATAAAATATAAGGATGATTGACTTTAGTGCAAGTGGGAGATTGAAAGAAATATATCCTACAAGCCAATCGAAATTTATATTTTGATGGATTTTTCTTGTAATCTTCCGAACTCTTGTAATTTATGAATATAAGGCATTTATTTTTCATCATATGCTACATCTTACATAATTATGATGAACCCCATAAATCAAAGAAATGGTTTTAGGGTTATGATGAGATCATACCTATGAGATCTAAAATTTTAAAAATCTTGATTTAGAATATTCCTAGTCATAGGAGCATTGAGTAGGGATCAATATTCTGGATAGACTGGCATATCCTATATATGCTCGATAGAGAGGGCAGCTGATCTTATGGGTCACTTGTGTGAGATACTAATACAAGAATGTGCGTGCTCATTAGAAGATAAGTTCACTAAATTGATCTGACTTAAGAAATATCTTATGGAATCAACTTATCCGTCAAAAGATATTTTCTTATAGTGGGAGTTGTGTATGTAATCCTTTGACCTGAGATTACCATAGAACCTTGTATACATGAATCCATATTTTGGTTATATTCATTCATGACTTAGTCATATATGGGGTATTCTGGATATGGTAGAATGTGTATGAAGATTGTAAGTAGGTCAACATGAAATCGATCACTCCTGATAAGAAGAGATTGCATCCTACTTGCTCTGATCGACTGATGATTCAGGAAGTCTTTAATCAAAGTAAGATAAAAATTAAAATTTTTTTTAATATTTTATTAATTGAATCATTATTATAAGATTAAAAAAATATAAATATGATATTAGATTTGACATCATTCCATATTCAAAGTCAAATTCGGGATGTAGGTTGATCGTAGGATCGAATTGCATGGTAACTTACTACTAAAGATACTTTTGATATTTTATCAAAATTTTATATCTTTTAGATAGGCATGATACATTGCAAGATATAATATTATCTTATAAGTTTGATCAAATTAAAGAGTTTAATTCGATTGCCAATTAGAAAGCATTCTAATTGCTGAAATTAAGTTAGCTTGATTAGACCTAAATTGGTTAGATTGAATTCTAATCAAATTAGATCAACTTGCATCTGGACCTACTGTTGACTAGATGTGGAACCCAATGGATCACACACAAAGAAAAATGATCAAAAGTCTAATTGGATTAGATCATGTTTGCAAGATGAACATGCTAGCATATGTTCCGAACCCTAGCTCCTTGTTTCGAATCGAGTTCGAATTTAGTTTCAGATTAGGCTAATTAAATCTAATTAAACTAAAACCAATTTTGGTTTCAAATTAGGTTAACCCTTAGCTGATTGAGTCAAGATTTTTGGCACACAAAATCAAGCTTCCACATTCACAAAATATTTTTTTTGTCATGTGGAAGAGTTAGTTGGTGTGCGCAGAATTCAGATTGGCATCCCATGAGATGGGATGCCCCTTTTCAAACCTATCCTTTTTTGTTTCATGCTGAAAATCATATGGGGCATGGCATTTTAATTTGGCTTCAGATATTTGGTTGAAAGGATAGGATTTGATCAAGTTAGACTTGATCTTATCCAAACCCTAGTCACCCCTATCAAGATTGGTGCCACTTGGACCAAGAGTCCAAGTGGTTAAGGTCTCTTAAAAATATTTCACACCAACCTTTATTCTTTGAATTTTTTCTTATGCCTAACTTTGATTAGTGCCTCCCTTGTGAACTATTGGATGGCCTTGTGCACTAGTCAAGGGTGGAGAAGTGAGGCACCAATTGAGAAGTTGTGCAATCCTTCAGAGAAACACCGGAGAATTTTTTTCGAAGAGTCCTTCTGCATGAAATGACTCTTGAAATTAATTTCGATGCTTTCACATAAAGATCAGACTTGGACCAATGTGTAAAGGGTGGAACAGTGTGAGATTGGGCATAAGAAATTGCTTGGTAGGGTGCAAAATGATTGGATAGGCATCCGATCTCCAAATATAAAAGGGGATGCACGTCGGGGTTTAGATTTATTTGAAAAATCCTAATCTCTTCTTTTTTACACAAGTCTCCCCTTTTGTCCAATTATTCCCTTCATTCCTTGTTAGGACAAGTCCTAAAATAGTAAGGACAAGTTTGATTTTAGGATAAGGACCTAGGAAGAGATATAAGGAAGACAAGGAGATAAGGTAGAGATAGGAAGGTTAGGAAGAGAGGAAGGAAGCTCTGAGGTTTTGTTGTCTAAAAAAGTTCTTAGAGGAAGAATTCAGATGGAGGAACCATCTTAAGGAGTCATTGTCTTGATCAAAGCCCTGAGTGGATCAACGTTGGAGAGTAAACACGTGGGTGCCTAGTGGAGGCTCTGTCAGAGTTTTGAAATAAGCGTTGCAGGTATTCCTCTATACCTTCAATTATGTTATGAAAATATTTTATATGATTGTTGATCATCAAGGAGGTCTTGGTATAGGGTTTAATATTTAAGATTTTTTAGTTTAAATTTTTGAAATTTATGCTTCTATTGTACCATCATAACCTACAAACTCGATCTCCTAGCCATACAGAGCCTTAAAGGATATGTTGGCTGCAGTAGGTTCATTGTAGGAATAGAATATGTACCTAGATGAGATCTATCGATCTTAATAGTTAAAGAATAGTCCTATGTGATTTATGAGATGGAGTTCTAAAGACCTTGGTCAGGACAGAGTAAATATTAGAAAAGAATTTTTATCAAGTTTCACAAATGAACTCAAGTCGAATAAATCTTACCTATGATAAACGATGGGATTTGACGAGTTTTCTATAACCTCCATCTTATCGAAACTCATGATAGAAGAACTGAATCACATGATAACTACGCATAGAAGTTCATTCTTCTGTTTTGTTGGATTGCCACTACATGCTGCTAGACATCACTGATAGATTATGGGACTAATAAAAATTATTTTAATGATTAATAATTCTCAGTTGATGAGTTAAAATTATTCTAGTCCATTGAAAGATGTTTTAATAATATTTTAATGAAGATCAAAATATTTCTCACTACCAGATAGAATAGAATCTATGGGGTTACACATAAAAGAAGTCTTGATTGATCAGATCATTGAATCATAATTTCAAATTATAAATTGCAAGTGATCTTAATTATTAATTTGATTAATGATTGAATTAAAATGTAAAAGTTATATTGAAGACTTACTAAGAGTTAATAAGTTATAAGAGGACTTAATTATAATTATTATAATATTATTTGATTTGATCAAATATTAGGATTGGATTCTAATCAAATTAAATCATATTTGATTTGATTTGATATGGTTTAAGTTGGACTCAAATTGGTTTCATTGGTCTAATAGGATAGACTTGATTTGTGATGAAACCCAAACATATTAGGAATAGTTCTTGACCAAATCAAACAAAGAGATCAAGCCCCTTAATCTCCATGCCTCAAGGGCCTTCACACCCCTATTTTCTAGGCATGGAAGTGGTTTCACATCGAGAAGATATATGGTGGAGAAATATTTGAGAGGGGGCACACAAGAGGGGGCAACCACATCTTTAGGAGAGTCCTTTTTCCTTAGAACTCTATCCCTAACCCTAAGTTGTTAGGTTTAAATAGGGGATAAGTTGTGGGCCCTTTCAAGTGATGAGATCAAGCAAGGAGGATGCCTCATCAAGGTGGAGATGGTGTGAAAAAAATATGATGGGCGTTAGGAGGATTTTCAACATGAAGATCAAAACTTTGGGACACTCTCTTATTTGCTTCCTTCTTTCTAACAACCAAGTGTTGGTTGTTTGAAGGTAACACTTCTCTCTCTTGTCCAAGAGTTGGACATGTCTCTCTCTTTTTCTCTCCCAAAGATGTCCAAGAGTTGGACATTAAAATCAGATTTGATCTGATTTATTTTTTTTAATCCATGAGATGGATGGTTCTCCTCTTCCTCTCCTCAGATTTAGTCCAAGGGTTAGACAAGAATGAAGAACAAGAAATCTAATCTCATGTCTTCTTCTATTGATCTTAATTTTTCTCTTGAGAAGAGAAAAATTAAAAAAAATCAGATTTGATTTGATTTCATATTTCTCCTATAGATCTATTTGATTTCTTTGAGAAGAGAATCAAAAGATCAAATTGATTCAACAATCTAGGGAGCGATCTCTACAAGAAAGTCAGCACCCCAGTGAGATCGAGTCCTCCTGATCAGATTAGCCTCGGTGGATACTTGTAGAGATCGGACACTTATACGGCTATGACAGGACCTCGAAGACATCCATGGACCATCGAATCATGGTGAAGATCTACCCGCACAAAAGTATGAAATTCAGATTCCCTTCATCATCTTTAATTTTATAATTAATGATGATGCCTAATTTATTTTGATATTTGATCTTTATGCATGCTTGTTAGATTAGATCTAATATTTGATCTGAAGTTTGAAATATTCTGACATAAGATTGCCCTGGCATAACCGTCAAATGTTATACTAAATGGTTGTCCTAGAACGATATTGAGAATTTAGATCTAAAATTCTGATTTCTACTATATTTGACTCTGTATAAAATTTTTAAAATTTTTGCATGCATACCTATCACCATGTGATGTCGACATCCAACACGGAGACCTAAGCATTATCTGAAGAGAATGCTCCCACCTCCTCATTATTGTTTTGAGGTGGAAGTGGTGTAGGTCCAACTACGGCATCTTGTATTTTATGCAGGCCTTGTAGTTCTTGAAGCCCTAATGAAGCCAGTAGTGGAGGTATCGAAAAGCTCCCCCTTAAAGGCCTCCAAGGCCTTGTACTCTGCCATACAATGGAGTTTGGCCTTGACAAAGGCCTTTGTGAAGGTCTCTTGGCCGACTGCCCTATCATGGCAAGAGGAACTCTCCCAGCTCACCCAGACTCGCTCGGTGTCTTAGGAGGAGATGGTGCCTGTTGGGAATAGTGTTCCAAAGCCAATCGTCAACTGTTGATGGTTGTGCTCATTTTTATATATGTACATGAATTATGAATTAATAAAAATTATTTTAGTATTTTTCATCACAAAATATTTTATCTTCTAATGAACTCCTATGTTGTGGTGAAGTCCTTAGGACTATTTAGACTCGACAAGGAAGGATTTGTTGTTTAGTCCTTAAATCTGTTCGTGATCAAATGATACTTGTTACCAAGGATGACAACATTTATCAAGCATAATCTTGTGTGCCATATAGGTTGGTTTCCTCTTAACCAATGAGTGTGGAGACACTGGTATGGCATACAGGTGAGATGTAAGGGTACATCTGCACTGAACGTGACCGACTCCAGAGCTATTTCTGCTGTCAAGATTTGCTCCAATGGAATATGGGTATAAATATCCCTCCGACCTGAGACCGCCATAGTGACTTGCAAGTAACTCACTGTACTTAGGCACTGACTATCTGAATTTTTAATTCAGTGACGGAAGGCTGCTAGGTGTAGTCAAGTACTTGACTTGTCGGTGTATGTGTCAAGATGGGATTGACCACTCCAGTTTAGGAGCTGTGTACAGTCGTATTTCAATTTAGCAAAATCTTGATCAGGGTAGTTCTTGTGAGGAGTCACAGGATTGTTTGAGTTGAGCATGATTCGGATGATCTGATCAGGGTTGACAGTTTAACCCTGAGTCATCCTAAACACAGGGATCAAAAGGATGAATTATACAGTAACCATATTCATGTAGGTTCTGAGTGTTGCGATTGTGACTCTTCGACCTATCCGAATGTCGGGTACCATTGCTAGATGGTCACTTCGATTAGTACAGAAATTGGTTCCTGTGCTACCGACTTAGGTTCGAACCTGCGGGGTCACACACATTAGAGGTTTCTATCTGATCTGATGGCTGATGTAGAATCTTACATGTTTGAGACTCGATGATCGAGAATCAGAATTCTCTGATCATGAGTTCCACACATTATGGGTACCGGGGTCAAGAGTCCCACTAGTTGGGACTTTTCGATCAGAGTTACATATCGATGAATTCTGATGTCCGATTCCCATCAGATTTGGACTCAGTATTTATGAGAGATTTAATTAGTGATTTGATCACTAATTAACTCAATTTATTGAGTAATTATTTTTGGATCAAGTCCAATTGAATTGGATTCAGTTGGGTTTGACCCGATTAGGTTAAGAGTTGACCTAATCGTCAAGATGGTTTGGTCCCTGATTTGATCAGGGGTTGGACTTAGTCAATTCCTGATTTGATTAAAATTTTATTGAGCCTAATTAAGCCTAATTAAGTTAGATTTAAATTAGTCTAATTAGACCTAACTTATTTGGTTCAATTAGGTTGGTTTAAATAATTAAACCACCTTGACCCAATCTCCATGCGCCACCTCACTTCCATTGCACCCATTTGAATTCATGAGAAGAAACTTCTCATGAATTTTTTTCTCACGCCAAGCCCTCTCCACGTCCACTTTAATGTGCCAAATGGATGGATAAGGATGATTCGTTGGCCATTCAAATTCAAAATAAATTTTAAATTTGAATGGGCAATCAATCTTTGCACCTTATCCTTTTTTTTACGCCCTATTTATTACATGAGAAAAGATTTCTTATGAAATCACTCCATGCACAATTTAAGCCATGCCTCACATCTTTAGTGGATAAGGGATGAGTTGGTGTCCATTTGAATTCAAAATTTGATTTGAATTCAAATGTGCAATTACTCATCTTTATCCATTCTTTTAGATAAGACGTTTGACGTTGTTATAAAAGGAGGAGAAGAGTGGGCGTGCAAGAAGAAGATTTTTGAAGAAAAATTTGGGACGTGAGAAGTCTTGTGCATGAGAAGGAAGTCCATATCCTTCCAAAAAAAAAGAAAGAAAAGAAAGAAAATGGGTGCAAGTTTCTGGTGAGTTCCCTGGAGTTTTAGCCTGGGGTTCGGAAGTGAGAAAGTGAGCTACGAGTGTTGTGAGCCCACAAAATCTCAGGAAGATCTTCAACATTCTCTCAAGCACATCTATTAATGATCCAAAGCGTCTGAAGAATCGACAGATATCGATCGAAGGAGTTCGATCAGCATCGACCGTCAAAAGGCTCTACAATGAGCTAGCACTCGTGAGGAGTCGATCAGATTGGAAGCTTCGTGTGGACAATCCGTAGAGACTAGACACACTATGTGGCTGTGTCGCGATGATCAGACTCTCCCGACGGTGATTAGATTGCGACGATCTAATACCCGCACAAAGGTATTGTGTTCTGAACACATTACAATAAAATATTTATTATTTAAATTTGAATTTTAAATTTAAATACATGCATGCTATATATCATATTTAGATCTTAGTGTAGGGTAAATTTATATTAATTAATTAGATTAATTAATATTTTTTACTGTAAAATTATGATTTTGAAAAAGTTTTAAAATTACCATTTTACCCCTGCACAGAATTTCCCATAAGTAGTATCAGAGCGGGTTCTTAGATATGATATATATATTTGCATGCATAGATTAAGTTGTAATCTAAAAGTTTAAATTTGAAATTTGAAATTCAAAATTTGAAATTTGAATTTTGAAAGTTGTTCGAAATTTAAAATTCAAAAATTTAAAATTCAAAATTTAAATTTGAATTTTGAAATTTGAAATTCAAAATTCAAAATTTAAAAATTTGAAATTCAAAATTTAAAATTTGAAATTTAAAATTTGGTTGAAATTTCAAATTTAAAATTCAAAATTTAAAATTCAAATTTGAAATTCAAAATTTGAAATTTGAAATTTATTTGAAATTTGAAATTCAAAATTTAAAATTTGAAATTTAAAATTTGAAATTTAAATTTTAAAATTGGTATATTTAGATATACTTGATCCAAGTAGCAAGTAATCGAATTGGGTTGGTTGCCCTGGCCGTCCGGTCATAGGAGAAAAGTAGGGTTTAAAGGCCCTCTCCTCCCATTCGATAGGTCTCCTATGGCGGTAGGGGTGCCGCTGCAATTATATCCCATGCAGATGAAGCAACGAAAGGAATTAATTGTAAAAGTTCAATTATGAAATTTATCATGAATGTATTAGATTAGATCTAAAGCAATATTCATGATTTATTTTGATTGAGTTATTTTCTGTTATATAATTAGCAATAGGATTGCTATTTATAAAATGTGCTGATCTATTTGTGAAATGAGTCAACATATTTGGTGAACAAAAAAAAATAAAATCTTTCAAATTTAAAAATTATTTTCGAAATACCAAACCCTGACCCATCAGCCCAAATACTTAATTAAAAGTATTAAGTGTTGTTTAGTCAGTCTAGAATTGTGAATTAAGACCTAAGATAATTGCATAAACTTGTGGGTCAATGGGTTAGATGGATTAGGTCCATAATTGGGTTAGACCTAAGGTTAGCTTAAAGAAATGAACTAAATTAGAGTAATTGGTCAAATCTAATCAAAAGTTGAATTAGATTAGGTCAAGGATACTCTAGACTCAACTCCAATAGTTGTAGTTGAATGGGTCCATGTCTTTAACTAGACCAAGATGGACTTAATTCATGGCTATGCGGTGGAACCTATTTACTAAGTTGATCAAATTAAAACTAATGAACCGGTTGGTGTCTAAGGTAAGTTTGGCAGTTTGACCAGTGGTTTTTAAGGGGAGCTACTCGCAATGATTTGATCTCTGATGAGTTAATGGCTTATCCCCACCATTGATCTCACTTACCTGGCCAACCTGGTGAATTAGGTTTTGATTAGATCACTTGGTGATTATGGCTCACCCATGTCATTAGGTAAATCAGTTTGACTGATTTAGGTGCTCCTAATGCTAGCTTTAATTAAATCCTTTTTAATCTGACTTGGTGAAGTCAGTGGGAGGATTGAAATTGGCTGGATATTTTTTTCTATCTATCCTTTAATAAAATTTAAAAATTATTAGGTCCTAAAAATGATTAAGTTATAGTGATAACTAAGTCATAGCCTCCCATTAAGTGAGTGATAATAAGTCCATTAGTTTAATAATCATTGGAGGCCCAAAGGCCTGGTGCTTATTGACTAATAGAATTATCATTCATAATATGATAATTTGGTTTGAGTCTTTCTGATGGTGATCAGGTTGGCCGGCCAAAGTCGGGCCTGATCATTTGTTGGTCTGATTCACCAATCAAATCATGTTAATGGTTGGACCTAACCAGATCTTTTCAGTGGAGGCCAAAGCCTACTGATTAGGTTCTGGGGCAAAATCAATTGCTAGAAGTTGTTTAGAGAAACAACTGGTTATGAACCTACCCATAGATGCACATGGGTTGACCAACCAAAGTTGGGCTCGTGTGTAGTCTGTGTGGATTCTAGTACCCACTAAGGAATTAAAGTAATTCCTCAAATTGGAGGTTGAGGCTACCAATTCGTAAAAATACTGGGAGAAACTTTAGACTAAAGTCCAAGTCTTTAGTATTAATAATTTATGTACTAATAGAGGTCTGATTTTCCTTTATGCAGCTATGGCCACTACCCTGTCCCTCCGGTCATTATTAGATAATGACAAGCTCATGGGACCTAATTTCGATAGCTGGTATCGAAAATTAAAAATCATCCTTGAGCATGAGTGGATCCTTTATGTAGTAACGGATCTAGCATCAGAGGAGCCAGCCCCGAACATTAGAGGGACGGTCTGAGATACTTATCAGAAGTGGTTCAATGACCGCACCACCGTTCGGTGCATTATGCTGGTGGTAATGAATGATGAGTTCAGCCACAGGTTCGAGAACGTCCAGCCATAGGAGATGCTTCAAATGTTGAACGACTCCTTTGGCATGTCTAACGACGTTGAAAGGCACAAAACTAGTTGTGCCATTTTCAATGCTCGGATAAGAGATGGAGCCTCAGTCACTGATCATGTACTATACATGATCGAAATGATTGAGCGCCTAACTAAACTGGGCTTTCCCTGCACGAGCAGCTTGGTAAGGATGCGATCCTTAATTCATTGCCCAAGTCCTTCCTCCCCTTCCTTACTCATTTTCGGATGACAAAGCCTGCAGTGAACTACCACGGTTTGTTGGGGTTGCTGTAGAACTTTGGGAAGATCACCAGCTCCATAAGGAGTCGGTGAATGTTGTGGAAGGGTCTTCTTCTGATCGTCGATCCTTTAAGAAAGGGAAGAAGAAGAACAAGAAGAAGAAGAATAAGAAGGTGCAGCTGCATGCTGGGACGTCTGCACAGGGTCAGACCAAGAAGCACAAGCCCGACCAGAGCCAGACGGAGTGCTTCTTTTGCAAGAAGCAGGGACACTGGAAGAGGAACTATCCTCTATACATTGCTTCTCTGGACCCGAATAGGCCGAAGAAGAAGCAAGGTACTTATATGATAATACCTTGCAACTTTTTATTTGTGATACTATGCCTGGTATTGGATACCGGAAGCCCTTATCATATTTACAATTCGATGCAGGGTCTGCAGGTCAGTAGGAGATTTGATGAAGGCGAGAGATTTCTGAACGTTGGAGATGGAAGCAAAGTTCAGTTCTAGCATTAGAATCATGAACCTTGTAATCAATTCTCGAAATGTAATTCTGAGTGAATGTCACTATTGTCCAAGCTTTTTATTAAATATTATTTTTGTAGGCCTTTTGGCCATGAATGGTTATCAATTTTTAATGAAAAGAAATATTTGAAATATCATTTTGAATGATGTTACAATGTTTGTTGGACAACTTAATAATAGAATTTACTTTCTATCACAACCTGTTAATGTGGTTCAAACCTCCGGTAAATATCCTAGAATAGATAATGTTCAGAAGTCTACCTTTGGCACTGTAGGCTAGGTTATATCAATAAGAACAGGATAAACAGGTTGGCTCAAGAAGAAATTCTTGAAGTAGGTGATTGTGAATCACTTCCAACCTGTGAGTCCTATCTTCTTGGTAAAATGACCAAATCACCTTTTACTGGAAAAGATGAGCGAGCCAGTGAACTCTTGGGTTTGATACATTCTGATGTATGTGGACCCATGAGCTCAAGTGCAAGAGGTGGATATTTCTACTTCATAACCTTCACAGATGACCTATCGAGGTATGGGTATGTCTATTTAATGAAGCATAAATCGGAGTCATTTGAAATGTTCAAACTATTCCAAAATGAGGTAGAAAAACAAACTAAAAAGTGTATTAAAACTCTTCGATCTGATCGAGGAGGTGAATACCTTTCCAATAATTTTCTGACATATCTTAAGGAGAATAGGATTCTCTCTCAGTGACTCCTCCTGCAACACCACAACATAATGGTGTATCTGAAAGGAGGAATCGGACTTTGTTGGACATGGTTTGATCCATGATGGGGTTTGCTGGTCTATTGATCTCCCTCTGGGGATATGCACTCGAATCGGCTTGTTACCTTCTAAATAGAGTTTAGAGTAAGTCTGTAACCAAAACACCATATGAGATATGGATAGGACGTAAGCCAGTACTCTCGCACCTTAGGGTTTGGGGTGTCTGGCTTATGTTAAACGTTTAATTACGGACAAGCTTGGACCTAGGTCTGACAAGTGTAATTTTATAGGATACCCAAAAGAGACCAAAGGGTATTACTTCTACCTAGCTGATGAGCAAAAAGTGTTTGTCAACCTTAAGCAATCTTTTTGGAAAAGAGTTCCTTGGTGAAGGGACTGTTGCCTCTAAGGTCGAACTTGACGAAGTTCAGCAGGTGAAAAAACCGACACAAGTTGCTGAACCTGAACCAGATTTGGTTAGATCAGATCTGGAGCCCATTGTTCAAGCACCCTTCAGGCAATCTGGTAGAGTACCACGTCAATCGGACAGATATTATGGTTTCTTGATCCGGGACGGCGATCCTATCGAACTTGATGAAAAGATGAGGATCCGATCACCTACATGGATGCAATGCAGAGACCCGACTCTGAGAAATGGCTGGAGGCCATGAAATCCGAAATGGAGTCCATGAAGGTCAATGATGTGTGGACATTGGTTGATCCACCCGAAGGAGTAAAACCCATAGGGTGTAAGTGGGTCATCAAGAGGAAGAGAGACGCAGATAAAAAGTTGGAAACCTATAAAGCCCGTCTGGTTGCCAAGGGATATCGTCAACGTTATGGTATAGACTATGACGAGACATTTTCTCCTGTGTAATGCTCAAATCCATTCAGATTATGCTTGCGATAGCTGCCCATCTGGACTATGAAATCTGATAGATGGATGTGAAGACAGCTTTTCTAAATGGAGAGTGGATGAAGAGGTGTATATGATACAATCTGAAGGATTCACATCCACTGATGAGTCTAAGGTGTGCAGACTACAGAGGTCTATTTATGGACTTAAGCAGGCATCCCGAAGTTGGAACATACATTTTGATAGGACGATCAAGACGTATGGCTTCGTTAAGAACGGAGAAGAGCCCTACATTTATAAGTGGGCTAATGATCCAGTAGTAGTATTTCTTGTATTGTATGTGGATGACATTCTCTTAATCGAAAATAATGTCCCTGTATTACAGGAAATAAAGATTTGGCTGTCATCACAGTTCTCCATGAAGGATTTAGGAGAAGCTTCCTACATCTTAGGGATGAGGATCTATAGGGATAGATCTAAAAGGTTGCTTGGTTTATCTCAGTCCACGTACATTGATACTATACTGAAGAGGTTCAGCATGGAGAATTTCAAGAAAGGCTATCTTTCGATAGGCCATGGAATTTCTCTCTTGAAGAGGGATTGTCCGACAACACCTCAAGAGAGAGAGCGTATGGGTAGGATTCCATATGCTTCGGCAGTGGGATCTATCATGTACGCCATGACATGTACATGACCAGATGTGGCATACTCACTAGGGATAGTGAGTAGATACCAATCTGATCCAGGGGAGAATCACTGGAAGGTTGTTAAAACCATCTTGAAGTATTTAAGAAATACTAAGGACTAGTGGCTTGTTTATGGTGAATCAAACTTGAGACTTATAGGGTTTACAGACTCTAGTTTCCAGTCTGATCATGATGACAGCAAAAGTGTATTGGGATTTATTTTTACTCTTAATGGTGGGGCTATCTGCTGGAAAAGTTCCAAGCAGCACATAGTAGCTGATTCAATTTGCGAGGTGGAGTATGTCGCCGCATCAGATGCTACCAAAGAAGCGGTGTGGCTGAAAAAATTCATCACCGAGCTTGGAGTAGCACCCTCCCTTATTGGTCCAGTTCTGCTCTACTGTGACAGCTCTGGAGCCATTGCTCAGGCGAAGGAACCCAAGGTACACCAGCGGACGAAGCATATTCTGCGCCACTACCATCTCATCTGAGAAATTATGGATCAAGGTGACGTCGACCTTCAGAAGATCGACGAAAAGGAGAATCTGACCGACCCATTCACTAAAGCCATTGCGGTGAAGGAGTTCGATGACTACAAGTCAAGATGGGTATTAGATACTGCACGATTGGCTTTAGACCAAGTGGGAGATTGTTGGAAATAGTATCCCAAAGCCAATCGTCAACCTGTTGACGGTTGTGCTCATTTTTGTATATGTACATAAATTATGAATTAATAAAAATTATTTTGATATTTTTCATCAAAAATATTTATCTTCTAATGAACTCCTATGTTGTGGTGAAGTCCTTAGGACTATTTAGACTCGACAAAGAAGGATTTGTCGTTTAGTCCTTAAATCTGTTCGCGACCAAATGATACTTGTTACCAAGGATGATAACATTTATCAAGCATAGGTCGTTGTGTGCCATATAGGTTGGTTGTCCTCTTAACCAATGAGTGTGGAGACACTGGTATGGCATACAGGTGAGATGTAAGGGTACATCTGCACTGAATGTGACCGACTCCGGAGCTATTTCTATTGTCAAGATTTGCTCCGATGGAATATGGGTATAAATATCCCTCCGATCTGAGACCGCCATGGTGACTTGCAAGCAACTCACTGAACTTAGGCACTGGACTACCTGAATTTTTAATTCAGTGACGGAAGGCTGTAGGTCTAGTCAAGTACTTGACTTGTCGGTGCGTGTGTCAAGATGGGATTGACCACTCCAGTTTAGGAGCTGTGTACAGTTGTATTTTAATTTAGCAAAATCTTGGCCAGGGTAGTTCTTGTGAGGAGTCACAGGACTGTTTGAGTTGAGCACGATTCGGATGATCTGATCAGGGTTGACAGTTTAACCCTGAGTCGTCCTAAACACAGGGTCAAAAGGATAAATTATACAGTAACCATATTATATAGATTCTGAGTGTTGCAATTGTGACTCTTCGATCTATCCGGATGTCGGGTACCATTGCTAGATGGAACTTCGATTAGTACAGGAATTGGTTCTATGCTACCGGCTTAGGTTCGAACCTGCGGGGTCACACACATTAGAGGTTCCTATCTGATCTGATGGCTGATATAGAATCTACATGTTTGAGACTCAATGATCGAGAATCAGGATTCTCTGATCATGAGTTCCACACATTATGGGTACCGGGGTCAAGAGTCCCACTGGTTGGGACTTTTCGATCAGGGTTACATATCGATGAATTCTGATGCCCGATTGCCCATCAGATTTGGACTCAGTATTTATGAGAGATTTAATTAGTGATTTGATCACTAATTAACTCAATTTGATTGAGTAATTATTTTTGGATCAATCCAATTGAATTGGATTCAGTTGGGTTTGACCCGATTAGGTTAGGAGTTGACCTAATCGTCAAGATGGTTTGATCCCTGATTTGATCAGGGTTGGGCTTAGTCAATTCTTGATTTGATTAGGATTTTATTGAGCCTAATTAAGTCTAATTAAGTTGGATTTAAATTAGTCTAATTGGACCTAACTTATTTGGTTCAATTAGGTTGGTTTAAATAATTAAACCACCTTGACCCAGTCTCCATGCGCCACCTCACTTCCATTGCACCGATTTGAATTCATGAGAAGGAACTTCTCATGAATTTTTTTCTCACGCCAAGCCCTCTCCAAGTCCCATTTTAATATACCAAATAGATGGATAAGGATGTTTGGTTGACCATTCAAATTCAAAATAAAGTTTGAATTTGAATGGGCAATCAATCTTTGCACCTTATCCCTTTTTTTACTCCCTATTTATTACATGAAAAAAGATTTCTCATGAAATCACTCCATGCACAATTTAAGCCATGCCTCATGCCTTTAGTGGATAAGGGATGAGTTGGTGTCCATTTGAATTCAAAATTTGATTTGAATTCCAATGTGCAATTACTCATCTTTATCCTTTCTTTTGGATAAGACGTTTGACTTGTTATAAAAGGAGGAGAAGAGTGGGGCGTGCAAGAAGAAGATTTTTGGAGAAAAATTCTGGGGCGTGAGAAGTCTTGTGCGTAAGAAGGAAGTCCATATCCTTCCAAGAGAAAAAGAAAGAAAAAAAAGAAAAGTGGGTGCAAGATTTTCGATGAGTTCCCTAGAGTTTTAGCCTGGGGTTCGGGAAGTGAGAAAGTGAGCTACGAGTGTCGTGAGCCCATAAAATCTTAGAGAGATCTTCAACATCCTCTCAAGCATGTCTGTTGATGATGCAGAGCATCTGAAGAATCGACAGACGTCGATCGAAGGAGTTCGATCAGCATCGGTCGTCAAAAGGACTCTACAATGAGCTAGCACTCGTGAGGAGTCGATCAGACCGGAAGCTTCGTGTGGATGATCCGCAGAGGCCAGACATGCTATGTGGCTGCATCACGATGATTAGACTCTTCCGACGGTGATCAGATTGCGACGATCTACTATCCGCACAAAGGTATTGTGTTCTGGACACATTACAATAAAATATTTATTGTTCAAATTCGAATTTCAAATTTAAATGCATGCATGCTATATATCATATTTAGATCCTAGTGTAGGATAAATTTATTTTAATTAATTAGATTAATCAATATTTTTTCACTGTAAAATTATGATTTTAAAAAAATTTAAAATTACCATTTTACCCCTGCACTGAATTTCCCCACAGTGCCTGGCTGATAGTAAAGGGCTTGGAAGACACAGCACTCACCCTTTTGGATCGGGACTTGCCCCGTAGGAGGGCTGCCTTCTTCTTTGCCACTTCACCAACTATGGTGTTGGCTCCATCATGGCGAGGGGTAGGAGATCGAGGAAGACTCCCCCGATGAATGCATCCAAAGCTAGGGGAATGACTATTTTTACAGGTCCACGCATCCAATTTAGAAGCATTGATCGCTGCAACAATTAACTACACCCTTTTGTTCCCAAGGAGTAACCGACCAAATGCTTTGAGACCCACTCCAACCCACCACATGGCAGTCCGAGATTGACTTGGGGTGAATTCCCAGCTTATTCCCTCAAAAAATCTCACTCGCCATCATGGCAGACGAGGTTATGAGGCATCCTACGGACAAACATTTAGGGTCCTGATGAATGTGTTGGGGTAGATCTATCAACTGCAGAATATGGATCACCTACCCAAAATCATCCTAGGAGATCTGGCACCACCTATTGTAGCAGAAAGACAGAAGAAGACAAACAAGCACACAAGATGTACATCGTTCGACCCAAGTGCCTACATTCATGGGACATGCAATGCTCCACTAATGAGAGAGAACAAAATACAAAGGAGATACTCTCAACTCTCAAACCTCTCTCACAACCCAGAAGCACTCATCCATACAATGCTCTCAAAGAATCTCAAGAAAGCTCCCTCACAAATCTATCGGTCCAAGGTCCTCGACACCCTTAGACACCCTGTGAGACTCTCAGCTGCTACATCATGCCCTAGCCTATCCCTAGGCAACCCCATTGTTCTAGGACACTCTCAGCTATATGATGCCCTTGGTGCTCCCTGAGATCCCTAGCTCTCCTTGAGATCTGCTCTCGATCTCCCTAAGATGCCTTAGCACTCCCAGCCTGTCCCTATCTATCATGGCCACTCCACCTGACCGAACTCAGTACACTCCTGACTGTTTTTCTAAGATATCTCCTTGACTGTTGCACTGCCGAGCCTCTCTCAGCCCCACGCCACTAGAGATGCGGTACTGTAGCACCCCCTACCTTGGCCTCTGTGCCGTCCTAAGATGTTCCCGAGCCCCCCGACAGCACCTCCACAGAGCCCTTCCAGCTCTGCTACTGCTGCCACCGCTCTAGGACTCTTTCTTCTGGTCCTTCTCAAGCCTCAGGCCCGTTTTATAGCCACCAAACCCAAACCCTAGAGAAGCACGCCATCTAATCCATGCTGCAAGCCCTCTTAGCCATCCGATCGCATGTTCCTGCTTCCAGATCACACCAGAACACTGCTGCATCACCCCTGAAGCTTCCTAACCATTGGATCACCACTCTAGATCAATTCTTATCCATTAGATCATGCAAACACCTAGGGAAATGCGTGTGAAATGCATTTGGTCCACCATGGACTGCGAGAAATGCATGGGAATCGGCTTTTCCACTGCATGGACCATGCTCCCATCATCGTGGACCGTCGGTCAATGTGAGCCATGTGACATTGGGCTTCTTTACATGTGCTGTTGCGTAGGCCCATGGACCGGCCTAATCACCCACCCACTTGGGCCCAGGCCACGCCCATGCGTCCGCACACTGGGTTGTGCTGTCGGGCCTGGTTGCACTACCACTGGCCTCCACTGGCCCGTGGGCCGTTCCGGCTTCCTCCACATGTTACTTTGCCATCTTGACTATTCTTAGGCTCACTGGAATCCATTTGTCATTTCGGATCTCATTTTGGACTTCTTGTGGATCAAATCTCGAGACATCAGATTTCAATAATCTCTACCTTACTCGATATTTGGCTCCATCTCAACTCTGAGAGCTTCCTGTATGATACCGCCCCCATGCCTTGGGGAAACCGCCTGCTACTGATGGATCGGCCAGCATAGAAGTTGAGCCAGACTGCTCGATCTCAATCTGAGTCTCGTGCCCGATCCACCTCCACTTGGAGCTTCACCTCGCATTGGGCTTTTCCTAGCATCTTCCATGATAGATGGCTCCACCTTCTTGCACATGAGAGCATCCACCTTGATTGTACCCTTCTTCAATCTTGATCACCTCTGCTGCAACCCTTGGTACCACCTTGTTCCATCTAGCTTTGGTACCAATTATTGGGGTAGATCCATCAACTATGGAGCATGGATCATCCACCCAAGATCATCCTAGGAGATCTAGCACTACCTGTTGTAGCAAAAAGATAGAAGAAGACAAACAAGCACACAAGATATACGTGGTTTGGCCCAAGTGCCTACATCCACGGGACATGCAATGCTCCACTCATAAGAGAGAACAAAATACAGAGAAGATACTCTCAACTCTCAAACCTCTCTCACAACCCAGAAGCATTCATCCATACAATGCTCTCAAAGAATCCCAAGAAGGCTCCCTCACAGATCTATCGGTCCAGGGTCCTCGACATCTCTGGACACCCTGTGAGACTCTCAACCACTATATCATGCCCTAGCCTATCCCTAGGCAACTCCACCATTCCAGGACACTTCTAACTGTATGATGCCCCTGGTGCTCCCTGAGACCCCTAACTCTCTCTTAGATCCACTCCCGATCTCCCTAAGATGCCCCTGGCACACCCAGCCTATCCCTAGCTATCACGATCACTCCATCTGATCGAACTCAGGACACTCCCGACTATTTTTTCAAGATACCTCCCTCGACTGCTGCACCATTGAGCCTCTCTCAGCCCCGCACCACCAGGGATGCACTACTGTAGCACTCCAGTGCTCCCTACCTTAGCCTCTACACCACCCTGAGATGTTCTCGAGCCCCCTAGTAGTGCCTCCACAGAGCCCTCCTGGCTTTGCTACTGCTGTCGCCGCCTTGAGTGTTCTCGAGCCCCCCTGCAATGCCTCTATAGAGCTCTCCCGACTCTGCTACTGCTACCACCACTCTGCAGCTCTTTCTACAGACCTACTTTATAGCCACCAAACCCAAACCCTAGAGAAGCACACCATCTAATCCTTGCCGCAAGCCCTCCTAGCCATCCAATCGCATGTTCATGCTTCAAAGTCATGCTAGAACACCATTGGATCACCCCTGAAGCTTCCTACCCATTGGATCACTGCTCCAGATCAACTCTTGTCCGTCAGATCGCACAAACACCCAGGAAAACACATGTGAAACATGTTTGATCCACCATCGACCATGAGAAATGCATAGGAACTGGTTTCCCGCGTGTGGATCGTGCTCCCATCACCGTGGACCGTTGGTCCATATGAGCCGCATGATGCTGGGCATCTTTGTGCACACTGTCGTGTGTGTCGGCCTGCTCATACACCGCCTGGGCCCGGACCGCACCTGTGCATCCATGTGCTGGGCTGCACTATTGGGCCTGGCTGTGCCGTCGGTCCGCTATTGGCCTCCGCTTGTCGGTAAGCCACTCCGGCTTCCTCCGCACATAACTTTGCCATCCAGACTCCATTTGAACTGTTCTTAGGCTCGTTAGACTCTATTCGTCATCTTGAATCTTGTTCTAAACTTCTTATGGATTGAATCTCAAGACACCAGATTTCAATAGAATGGATCCGCAAACTGGCTCTGACCAAGATAACACTTGTGAAAGAATTATGCCCTACAAGCCAATCGTAATGAGATTTTCTTTGATCTTCCTGCTTATGTATATGATATTTTTATGAATTAATAAAATACTTTATATTTCATCATATGCTGCATCTTATATTTATCAAGATTATGATGAAACCCATAAATTAGGATAATAATTTTAAGACCATGATGAGATCATGCCAGTGAGACATAAATCCTAATTTAGAATATTTTTAGTCATTGGTATATTGAGTCGAAGATCAATGATACCAAAAAGACTGACACATTCTATGTATGCTTGATGGAGAGAGTGATTGATCTTACAATCACTTTATGTGGAGACACTAATACAAAAATATGGATGCTCATTAGGGAATGATTCATTGAATTAACCCATCAAGAGAATATTTTATGGAGTCTTACTTATACATCAAAAAATGATTCTCTAAGTGGGAGTAGTGCAACTACCTTAGACCTGAGACCACCATGGTAACTTGTACACATGAATTCATATTTTGGTTCATACTCATTCATGGCTAAAGTCATATATGGGATATTTTGGATATGGTGAATTATGTATGAAGGTTATGAATAGGTCAATAAGAAATCGATTACTCCTAGTAAGAGGAGATTGCATCCTACATATTCTAAACGTATGATGATTCAGGAAGTCTTTGATTAAAGTAGAACAAAAATTAAAAAAAAAATTCTAATATTTTATTAATTAAATCATCATTATAAGATTGAGAGAGATATGAATATATAACTGGATTTGATATGCATCCATACTCATAAACATACTCGAGATGCAAGGATGATTGAAGGATTGAATTACATAGTAACTTATCATTGAAGGATATATTTGATATTTTTATCAAATTTTATATCTTTTGGATAGATATGATATATTGCTAGATGTCAATCTTATCTTGTAGGTCACATTGAATTAAAGAATTTAATTTGATCGTCAATTAGAAAGAGTTCTAATTGCTGAACTCGAATTAGCTTGGTTTGATCCAAATCGATTAGAAGGATTCTAATCAAGTCGGATCAACTTGCACCCAAACCTACTACTGGCTAGATGTAGAATCCAATAGATCACACATAAAAAAAATTGATCAAAGATCTAATTAGATTAGATCATGTTTACAGGATAAACATGCTAGCACATGTTGCAAACCCTAGCTCCTGATTCGAATCAGATTCAATTTTGGTTCTTAATTTAATCTTTTGGTTAGATCAAGTCTTAATTTGAGTTAGCCAAGAGTTGGCACCTAATTGGCTTCTTCTAAATTTATTTGAATCCAATTGGATTGGGTTAGTTCCTCTCTCTTGGCGCTTAACCAGATATGGACTCAAGAGTCCATTTGATTAAGGTATCTTAAAATTCCTTCATGCAAACTTTTTCTCCCTTAGTTCCACACCCCAAATGGAATTGGTGCCTTGATTTGTGGCTATTGGGTGGCCATGAGATAGAGATCCAACCTTGGAAATGGCTTGCACCCCTTAAGATCGCTTGCCCTCTTCAAAAAAACATCGATGAAACATCGGTGATTTAAATCTGTGCCCCCTTGAAGAGACCTTCTATTTGAAGGCACCCCTTCATAATTTTAGATATTTGGGGTGTGGAATAAATGGAAGGAGGTGTGAGGAAGGGTTAGCACTGGTTGGGAAAGAATCACAATGCCAACTATAAATAGATGGACTTCCCTAGGTTCTTCCATAAGATCCAATCTTTTTTTTCTTACACAAGTCTCCAAGGTTGTCCAATTAATCTTCTTACTTCTCTTGTTAAGACAAATCCAATTTGGAAAGAACAAGTCTGATTTTAGGATAAGGGCTTAGGAAGAGAATTAAGAAAGATAAGGAGAAGAGAAAGGAAAAGAGAGGGAAGCCAAGAGAGGAGGAAGTAAGGCCAAACACTTGAGAAGTGTTGTGCTGCCAAGAAAGCCAATAGAATTCTCTGAAGAAGAATTCAGCAAGAAGAATCAAAGAAGGAGCTAGAGTCTTGAATCTAGTTCCTATGTGGATCACCGTTAGAAGACGAACACTTGGGCATCTCGTAGAAAAATTTTGGATATAATGTGTCAGGTATTCTTCTATTCCTACTTTAGTATGTATGTTTGATTGTTAATCACCAAGGGGTTCTTGGGTCTAAGGTTTGATATTATGGTATTTCGTAATAAGAACTTTGAAATCCATGCTTCCACTATGCTATCAAAACTCTATAGTGGTATTAGAGCAACCCTTGGTTGGTTCCATCAAATGATCGTGTTTAGGTATAGGATTGATGATCACCTAGGTTTTATTATTTGCTATGTGATAGCAATGTCATATTTTCATATGTCATGATATGAATTTACATATATATATGTTGAAGCATGTTGATATTCCTTGCTATGATGCTTCATGCATTTATGAAATGCAGTTGCTGTTACTTTGATAGAATGTACTGGAGATCGAAAAGCCCTCCTAAAAATCATAATATGTCGTAGTGCCAGAAACCAAGAGCTAATCGAGTTTAAGACTGATTGATCAATTGGTGTCTAGGAAAGTGTCAAAGGTGGTTACTTAATTAGGACCATTGCAAAAGTACAGAGAGCCTCCCACCTACTTACCTGGCTAATTGGGTTGATTGGATTTTGAATTCGGAATGCTTTGTGTTGAAGACACTACTTAGACCTTCCTTCATGCTAAGTCAATATTATGTCAAGAACCACAGTAAGTTTGTTGTACAACTATAAAGCTTACTATGGGGACTGACGTGATATTGTCTTGGTGCATATAGATGCTTACGATATATTTGGATATATTGTTTTATTGTGCAACCATAAGGACAGCATTATTTGGATATGACTGTATGAAAATAAAGGGTCTGACTTAACTAAAATATTATAGTTTATCATGCAACCATAAGGCTATAAGTGTTTTAGAGATCAGGATGATGTTGAGAGTTGCATGAGATGCAATTGAAAAGAGTTTTCTATCTTTGAACTTATATGGATTTGTTGTGCAACCACATGGTCTCTATGAGGAATTAGGATCTTAACCCTACTAAAAAAAACTATTAGAATTTCTCATTTATCATAGGAGAGGGTTATGGTATTTGATAAAATAATGGAACAATTAGATAAAAATCCTTATCTAATTATTTATATGTCATCATGAGTAGTCTGCTTATATAATATTCTTTACTTATATAGATTAATTGCACATTATGGCATCTTCACTATCATTAAGAGGCATCTTGGATGCCAACAAATTGATCAGTCCAAATTATGAGAAGAAATTTGAGAATTATTCTCACTCAGGAGAAGCTCTCCTATATCTTCGATACCCCAGATCTAGATCCCATTGGGGATGATGCTATTGAAGAAGAGGTAGCCACATACAAGATGTAGTAGAATGATAGTTTGACTGTCAAATATATCATGCTAGCCTCTATGAGCAATGAGTTGCAAAAGTAGCATGAGAGTATGGATACTCAGTCCATACTTCTCAATTTGAAATAGTTTTATGGAGAATAGAGTAGGACTGTCAGATATGAGATATCTAAGCAGTTATTTCATGTAAGGATGAGTGAAAGAACCTCTGTACAAGATCATGTCCTTATAATAATTGACTTGATCACTAAATTGAGTCAATTAGATTTTGTGATGGTGGTGAGCTGAGTCAGGATTTAATCCTGCAATCATTCTCTAAATCTTTTTCTCAATTTGTTATGAATTATCATATGAACAAATTGAATACTTTTTGCCTGAGCTGTTAAATATGTGAAAGATAGTTAAGAGCTATATGAAGAAAGAAAAGGCTCCACTTCTTTTTGTAGATGGGATCTCTAAGAAGAAAGCAGGCATGAAGGGTTCAAAGAAAAGGCTGAACCCTAGAAGTAGCATGATGAAAAGGAAGAAGGGGATGAAAGTCTTTGGATTATGTACCTATTTCCATTGCGGCAAGAAAGACAATTGGAAAAGGAATTGCAAGAGTTTTCTTGCAACTGTAAAGCTTGGTGCAAGTGTTGCATCAAGAGGTATGTATGTGATACATATCAATTTATCATTGAGTTCTTTAATTTCAAATTCATGGGTATTAGATATCGTCCGTAGTTCTCATATCTGCAAGTCATTGCAGGGACTACAGAGAATTAAAAAATTGAAGAAGGGTGACTTTGAATTTTGTGGCACTGGAGAAGAGTCTATCCAAGCTAAAGCTGTAGGAACCAATCTTTTGAAGTTTCCTTCAGACGAGATCGTAGAGCTAAAAGACTATTATTATATGCCTAAGATCATTAGAAATATAATTTCTATTCTTTTATTGTTAAAATAAGATTTTGAAATTAATAAAAAGGGCAATGGTTGTTGGGTTCTGATCATGCAGTAAAAAATAATTTTTAAAAAATTTAATCAAGCAAATCAATAGCTTTATCAAATAAAACTATCGAGCCAAACCCAAAATCCTAGAATCACTTTACCGATCACGATCAAAGCAAATTTAAGCATGAAAAAAGATAGAAAATTATACTTTAAGTAATATAAAAAAGTGACATATTGGTGTTCTCCACAAGATCCCAAGGTAGAAGTCCTCCAATAGTAATCCACATGAAAGTTGATCAAGGTCTTTCCCAACCGATGCGCTGTCGCAGCCTTGTCTTCTTAAGAATATTGCAGGTTTCGAACTTGCATCACGATCGTACCAAAATCTAGTTTCTTTTGATCTTACCATCAAAATGACACCAAGAAGATACTCTTCAGATGTCATATAACCTAAGATTTAATTTTTAGCTTCAACACATAAAAAAATCAAATCCTAGGACACTCAGGCAACACTTGCTGAAAATCTCACCACCCTTGTAGCAACTTTTGCCACCCAAAATTCTCTCTTTTTTTTATCAAATTTTTTTTTAATTTTTTTTATAATTTTTACATCCCTTCTCTCTAGTTACCTAAAAATCTTAGCCAGAAGCTATCTGGAGCATCCCTTATAAATAGGGGACCAAGGGACGTCACATGGGATGAAGGAGTGCCAACCTTTAGTGCTCCAACTTCCCACATGCCAAATAAATTCATCGAGTAAATATTTGATGATCCAATTACTTAGAGTAGAAGGACTCTTTGTCTTCTATGTTTCATAAAAAAATTAATAAATTTTGGCATTAAATCATGGGAGAACTGATCAAAAATTTAAGGTAAAGCATTTTAGTTAAGAGCCTTCATTAAGAAGGACTCTCCACTTCACACACCAATTTAAGGTGGGCGGTATTTATTATTTACCATGTCTTCTAGTGGACATGGAGGACTCCTTCTCCACTTAAAACTAGTTCAAGTTAGGTAAGGATCCAATTTGAATTGATCCAATCCCATTAGATCAAAGCCAACTGGTCTAGGTTAGCTCAAACACTTTGATCTAAACCAATTTGAGAACTTGGGTTAATACAATGTGCTAGCATATCAAATTAACCCATAGAATTTATATTAAACTCTAATTAGATCAAACTAAAGCCAAATCCTAAAGTGTATGATCTATTGGGTTTCAAATCTAGCCAGCAGTGGACCAAGACTTTCGATGTAACCCTAATCTGATAAGATTAGGTCACTCGAAGAGTCCCAATCAATTTGGACTCTTTCAAATTGACTCCAGAATTAAAATCTTTTAATTCTGATGAGCCTATAAGTTAATATTGACTTCTAGCAATGTATCATGACTATCCAAAAGATTTAAAATTTTGATAAAAAATTATCAAAATATCCTTCAGTGGAAATTTTCGTATAATTCAATCCTTCAGTCAAACAACATCCTAGATGAGCTGTGAGCATGAAAATATGTCAAACCCAATCAGTTATCTTTATGTATCCCAATCTGAAGGTGATGATTCAGTTGATGATACATTAAAAATCTTTTTCTAATTATCACCCTGCTTTGGCCAAAGACTTCCAGAATCATCATCCTATAATATCACATAGGATATTCGCTCTCCTTATTAGAAGTGACTGATCCTTATTGATCACTCACAACCTCCATGCATACTTCACCATATCCAGAACACCCCATACAAGGATCAAAGAACCAAGCTAGGTAGTGAACCAAAACATGGATCCATGTACATAAGGTACCATGGTGATCTTAGGTCTAAAGATCACTTACACAACTCCCACTAGAGAATCATCAGTTGACATATAAATAAGACTCCATCTGATATTCTCTCATAGGTCAATTCAATGAACTCATTCTCTAATAAGCACCCATATCCTTGTATTAGTATCACCACACAAGTGGTTGTGAAATCAACCACCCTCATTTTCGAGCAAACATAGGACATGCCAGTCTTATCAGTTTCATTAATCTTTAACTTAATGTACTAATGACTAAAAATATTTTAGATTAGGACTATCAAAAATTTAAGTTTCACTAGTGTGATCTCATTACGGTCCTAAAAATATTGCTTGGACCTATGAGGTTCATTATAATCTTAAGAACAACAAGATACAGCATATAATGAATCAAAAATACCTATTTTATTAATAAAATGTCAATTACATGAGTTTGGAAGATATATTACAAAATACATCCTATCGCATCCCATATGCGATTGGCTTGTAGGCATAATTCTTTCAATCTCCCACTTGCACTAAAGCCAATCATCCCTATACTTGATACCCATGCTATCAAGATGGCAGTCAAACTGCTGCATTGACAAGGCCTTAGTGAACGGATCTGCTATATTATTCTTGGTGTCACTCGCTCCACGATCACATCATATCTTTTAACAATCTTTCGAACAAGGTGGAACCATCTTAGGATTTGCTTGGATTTATGATGAGACCTTGGTTCTTCGGTTTGAGCAACTGCCCCAGTATTGTCACAATAAAGAGGTACTGGTTGTTCAATCTCTAAAATCACACTCAACTCTGTGATGAATTTCTTCATCCAGATGGCCTCCTTAGTAGCCTCACTTGCAGCAATATACTCAGCCTCAGTGATCGAGTCAGCAACAGTTTACTATTTGAACTTTTCCAACTTACTGCACCATCATACAGAGTGAACACATATTCAGATATTGATTTACTATTATCCGGATCAGATTGCAAACTAGAATTGGTATAACCTTTCAGTTTTAAATCAAATCCACCATATATCAAAAAAAATATCTCTAGTCCTTCTCAAGTACTTGAGTATGTTTTTCACAGCTTTTCAATGATCCTCTCCATGATCCATCTAAATCTGCTTACAATGCCCAAGACATAAGCCACATCAGGTCTGGTACATAACATAGCATACATTATCGATCCTACAGCCGAAGCATAAGAAATAAAACTCATTCTATTTCTCTCTTTAGGTGTTTAGGAGACATCTTCTTAGAGAGTTGTATATCATGACCTATGGGCAAATAACATCTTTTACTTCCCTCCATGTTGAACCTCTTCAACACAAGGTCAATATACTTAGACTGGGATAAGCTACGCATCCTATTTGATCTATCCCTATAGACTTTATACCAAGTATATAGGATACCTCACCAAGTCTTTCATAGAAAGCTTTTGTGATAGTCAAATTTTGACCGATTGTAACATTGGATATTATTCTCAATGAGTAGTATATCGTCCACATACAAGATCAAGAAGATAATAGTACTCTCACTATTCTTCTTGTACACATAAGGTTCATCCACATTTTTGATGAAGCCAAACGATTTGACTGTCTCATCAAAATGGATGTTTCAGCTTCTCGATGCTTGCTTTAATCCATAAATAGATCTATTCAGCTTGCATACCTGATTTGCTCTCTCACTTGAGACAAATCTCTCTGACTGAGTCTATAGACTTCTTCTTCAAGGTTTTCATTGAGGAAGATAATCTTGATGTCCATCTACCAGATCTCATAGTCATGGTATGCTGCTATAGCAAGTATTATCTGAATAGACTTGAGCATGGCTACCGATGAAAAGTTTCTTCATAATCAACACCTTGTTTTTGCTTGAAATCTTTTTTCACAAGCCTGGCCTTATAGATCTCTACCTGGCCATCTGCTCTAATCTTCTTTTTAAGATTCATTTGCAGCCAATTGAGGTCACACCCTCAGGTGCATTTACCCAAGTCCATACTTGGTTGGCATACATGGAGTCCATTTTAGATTTCATGGTATTTAGCCACTTGTCAGAGTCACTACTCATGACAGCTTTCGAATAGGTCGTAAGATCATCATTTTTAATGATGTGGGTTGTGTTGTCATTCTCAAGATAATCCATGCCTGAGTGGTATATTAGTACTTTACTCGACCTTCTGAGAGGAGGTGTTGTAGTGACTGTGCCTCAATAATGGGCACATCTTGTTGAGAACTATTTGATAAATCCTAAATGGATTATAGGTTTTGAATTTCCTCAAGTTCAATAGACCTTCCACTGCCTTCTTAAATAAACACCTTTTATTGAGTAAGGTTATAGAAGTAGTATTCTATACTCTCCTTGGGATAATCTATAAATCTGTATTTTTCTGATCTAGCATCCAGCTTATATCTATCAACATTTTTCACATAAGTTGGATAGCCCCAAATCTTAAGATACTTAAGATTGAGTCTTTTTTCTTTTTATATTTCATATGATGTCTAGAAATAAATTTTAAAGATACTTTATTTAAAATATATACTGCAGCCTCGAGACATATCCCCAAAAGGATAACGGAAGATCCATGAAACACATCATGGACCGTACCATATCTAATAAGGTGCAATTCCTCCTTTCTATAATTTTATTTAATTATGGAGTATAAGGAGGTGTCCATTGAAAGAGTATTTTATTTTGTTTCAAATAATCGAGGAATTCACTGGATAAGTATTCTTCTCCTCGATCCGATCGAAAAGTTTAAATACTTTTATCAGTTTGTTTCTTGACCATTCTTTAATACTCTTTAAATTTGTTAAAGCTTTGGATTTATATTTTATTAAATACATATATCCAAATCTAGACTTATCATCAGTAAATATGATGAAGTAAGAGTATCCACCTCTAATCTGAGTCGACATCAGACCACATACATCAGTATGTATAAGGTCCAATAAGTCACTCGCCCTTTCTCCTGTCCCGTAAATGGAGTCTTGGTCATTTTTCTCATGAGACAAATTACAAGTTTCATATGATTCATAATCATAAGGATCAAAGAAATTATCTTTGTATAACTTATTAATCATTGACTCATTTATATGGCTAAGTCGATAGTGCCAGAGGTATGTGACATTCACATCCTCTCTCTTTCTTTTTTTCATATTAGCAACATGAAGCACATTATCATTAAGTGAAAGCAACATAAAACTATTATCAATAAAGGCACTTCCATAATATTCATTAGAAAAGTATATAGAACAACAATTTTCTTTGCAATTATTTCAAAATCTTGTTTCAATAATAATGGTACAAAAATAATATTTCTAACAATATTTGGAATATGACAACAGATCTTCAATTTCAAAATTTTCCTGAAGATAACTTCAAAATCCTGATTCCTATGACTTCGGCGTGAATGGACTCTCCACTTGCACCGAATAGCTCGAAGTCACCTTTATTCAGATTCCTTACTTTCTGTAGATCCTGCAACGATTTGCAAAGGTGTGAACCACAGCGATATCTAATATCCAAAAATCTGACATTGAAGTACTTAATGATAAATTAGTTTGTATCATGTACCAATCTTTAGCAATATTTGTTGATTTTACGGTTGTAAGGTACTCCTTATAATTTCTCTTCCAGTGGCCCTCCTTGCCACATTAATAACAAGTACCTTTGGCGAGACTTTCTTCGCCTTCTTCTTGGAGATGCTAGCCTTAGGGTTCATCTTTTTCTTAGAATCCTTCTTTGCCTTCTTCTTGCTGATCTTATCAACATGAAGGACTTGAGCCTTTTCATCCTTGAAATGGCTCTCTATTTTTTCAGCATGTTCAGCAGTTCAGGTAAGCTAATGTTCAGTTTGTTCATATGATAATTAATAACAAACTGAGAAAAGAAGTCAGAAAAGACTGCAGGATCAAATCCTAACTCAATTCACCATCCATGGCAAAATCCAGCTGTCCCAGACGAGTGATCAAATCAATCATTTTTAAGACGAGAATAGAGGGAACGTCCATATCCTTATGCTGCCTTTGGAGCTTGTTGCTCATGAGACAAGCATGATACATTTGACAGTCACACTATCATCTTTTCACATCTTGTATGTGGTTCTTTTCTCCTCGAAAGCATCTTTTCCAAGAGAATCTAGAGTAGGTGTGCCAGAATATAGAAGACTTTCTCTTGAGTGAGAACAATTCTCAAGTTCCTTAACCAGTCGATATAGTTAGGTCCAATCAACTTATTTGCATCTAGGATACCTCTAAGTGAAAGTGAGGATACCATGAGTGTAGTTAATCTACAACAATAAGAACATAATATAAGCGAATGACTCATGATGACATGCACAACTAGACTAGGACTTTTATCTAATTGTATCTCCACTATTTTATCAAACTTCATAGCCCTCAAATATAAAAATGAAAAAATTCTAATATTTCTTAATGGGATTGAGATCCTTATTCCTCATAAACACTTTGTGGATAGCACAACAAGTATTCATGAGTTCAAGAGTAGATAACTCTTTATCAATTGTACCTCTACAATTCTCAACATCTTTCTTTCTAGCCTCTAGATCATATATAGTTTTATGGATAGCACAACAAACTAAGTGTTCTAGTTAAGTTGATCCTTCAATCCTATATGGTCATACTTAAACAATGTTGCCATTGTGGATAGCACAACAAAGCAATACTATTTAAATATGCCATAAGCATCAATATGCACTTGATCAACATCATATCAATTTTTATAGTAAGCCTTGTGGATAGCACAACAAGCTCACTAAGATCTTGACATATTCTATCGACCAAGTTTGAAGGAAGGCCCTTGTAATATCTACATCACTAATCAATCTAAGTCCGAAAATCAATAAGATTAAATTAGCTAAGTAAGTAGGTGGGAGGCTGCCCGTAGCTTTTTCAGACACCAACAGAGTTGGCCAGACCAGCATACGGACCTAATTAGAAAATCACCTATCATACTTTTTCGATACCAATTGATCTTAAAAATTTAACTTTTAATCAAAAAGTGAACTCCGACATTATAACTTAATATAATTTAACGAGAGATTTTAAACTGATCTCGGCACATCCTAACTACAACTCAATAAGATGTACATTACAAATTATGCAACTTAACATGCTTCTACTATTCTAAATAGCAATCATATGACATGCTAAAATCATATAAGGGTGTAATGGATATCAAAACATATGTCAAGCATATCAAAAAAAAATAGTAAACTCTAATCACATTAGGCATGCTTTACACCCTTAACAATACATCAATTTGAGCATCATACAACCATGATAATACTAATTTCAAAATTATCAAAAATTAATAATTAAATAATTAAAATTAAATATCATGGTATATATTAAGTCAAAAATATTTTGAGTTTAAAGGATTGATGCTATAAATAATGCAAAAATTTTAGCAAGATATGTACAAGAATGATTTTATGTTCAACAATTGTACTTGTTTGATCAAATCAGACAAAGATGGCTCTAATACCACTATTGGGTTCTGACCATGCAGTGAAAAATAATTTTCAAAAAATTTAACACAAGCAAATCAATAGCTTTATCGAATAAAACTATCAAGCCGAATTCAAAACCCTAGAATCACTTTACCGATCATGATCAAAGCAAATTCAAGTATGCAAAGAGATAAAAAATTATACTTTAACCAATATAAAAAAGTGACATATTGGTGTTCTCCATAAGACTCTAAGGTAGAAGTCCTTCAATAGTGATCCACATGAAAGTTGATCAAGATCTTTTTCAACTGGTGCGCTGCCGCAGCCCTATCTTCTGAAGAATACTGTCAGCTTCGAACTTATGTCATGATCGCACGAAAGTCCAGTTGCTTTCAATCTCATCATCAAAACGATATCAAGAAGATACTCTTTAGATATCACACAACCTAAGATTAATTTTTAGCTCCAAACATGAAAAAATCAAATCCTAGGACACTCAGGCAACACTTGCTGAAAATCTCACACCCTTGTAGCAACTTTTGCAACTCAAAATTTCTCTTTTTTTTCTCAAAATTTTTTCAAATTTTTTCAATGATTTCCACTCTTGTCTCTCTAGTTTACCTAAAAATCTTAGTCAAAATCTATTTAGAGCATCCCCTATAAATAGGGGACCAGGGAACATCACATGGGATGAAGGGCACCAACCTTTGGTGCTCCAACTTCCCATATGCCAAATAAATTCACTGAGTGAATTTTTGGTGATCCAATTACTTGGAGTAAAAAAACTCTTTGTCTTCTATGCATCATAAAAAATTTAAAAAATTTTGGTATTAAATTATAAGAGAACTAATCAGGAATTTAAGGTAACGCGTATTAGTTAAGAGCCTTCATTAAAAAGGACTCTCCACTTCACACGCCAATTTAAGATGGGTGGCATTTATTTTTTATCGTGTCTTCTATTGGATGTAAGGACTCTTTTCTACTTGAAACTAGTTTAAGTTGGATAAGATCCAATTTAAATTGACCCAATCCCATTAGATCAAAGCCAACTGATCTAGGTTAGCTCAAACATTTTGATCTAAACTAATTTGAGAACTTGGTTAATACAATATGCTAGTATATCAAATTAACCCATAGAATTTATATTAAACTCTAATTAGATCAGACCAAGACTAAATTCTAAAGTGTGTAATCTATTAGATTCAAATCTAGCCAGCAGTGGATCAAGACTTTCGATGTAACCCTAATCCAATAAGATTAGGTTACCCAAAGAGTCTCAATCAACTTGGACTCTTCTAAATTGACTTCAGAATTAAAATCTTTTAATTCTGACAAGCCCACAAGTCTAGATTGACTTCTAGCAATGTATCATAACTATTTGAAAGATTTAAAATTTTGATGAAAAATTATCCAAATATCCTTCAGTGGCAAGTTTCTGTGTAATTCAATCCTTCAGTCAAACAACATCCTAGAAGAGCTGTGGGTATGAAAATATGTCAAATCCAATCATTTATCTTTATGTATCTCAATCTGAAGGTGATGATTCAATTGATGATATATTAAAAAAAATTTTGCTAATTATCATCCTATTTGGTCAAAGACTTCCAGAATCATCATCCTATGAGATCACATAGGATGTTCGCTCTCCTTATTAGGAGTGACTGATCTCTTATTGATCATTCACAACCTCCATGCCCACTTCACCATATCCAAAACATCCTACACAAGGATCAAAGAACCAAGCTAGGTAGTGAACCAAAATATGGATCCATGTACATAAGGTACCATGGTAACCTTAGATCTAAGAATTACTTATACAACTCCCACTAGAGAATCATCAGTTGACATATAAATAAGACTCCATATGATATTCTCTCATAGGTTAATTCAGTGAACTCATTCTCTAATGAGCATCCATATCCTTGCATTAGTATCACCACACAAGTGGTTGTGAGATCAACCATCCTCATTTTTGAGCATACATAGGATATACCAGTCTTATCAGTATCATTGATCTCCAACTCAATGTACCAACGACTAAAAATATTTTAGGTTAGGGCTATCAATGATTTAGGTCTCACTGACATGATCTCATCACAGTCCTAAAATCATTGTCTGGACCTATAGTGTTCATTATAATCTTAAGAACAACAAGATGCAGCATATAATGAATCAAAAATATCTATTTTATTAATATAAATATCAATTACATGAGTTTGAAAGATAAATTATAAAATACATCCTATCGTATCCGATATGCGATTGGCTTGTAGGGCATAATTCTTTCAATGGTTGATCTATTTCTTTTTCTAATGAGCATTTCTACAAAGGTATTCTGAAAAATGGTCTTATGGTTCTATCTCTCAATGACGATACATATTAATGAAAAAAAAAATGAAAGAGAGAAGAGGTGAATAATACCTTTCTCTAGCATTGTCAGCTTGGTCACATAAGTGAGTTAAAATTAAACAAGTTATACAAAAAAGAATTCTTTGATCCTTATGATTATGAATCATTAGGAACTTGTGAATTTGTCTTATCGAAAAAATAACCAAAACTATATTCAGTGGATATGGAGAAAGGACAAGTGAGTTGTTAAGACTTATGCATATAGATGTATGTAGTCCTATGACAACTCAGACCAGAAAAGAATACTCTTATTTTATTACATTCATGGATGATTTATCAAGATTCGGATATGTGTATCTTATGAAATATAAATCTAAAGCTTTGATAATTTAAAGAGTATCAAAGTATGATCGAAAAATAAACTGAAAAGTACATTAAAATTCTTCGATCGAATCGAGAAGGTGAATACCTTTCTAGTAAGTTCTTAGATCATCTTAAAGAAAATGATATTCTCTCTTAATAGACCCCTCTATATACACCATAATTAAATGATATAGCAGAAAGGAGGAACCACAATTATTGAAATGGTGCAGTCCATGATGTACTTTACAGAACTTTCATTTCTTTCTGAGATATGTCCTAGAAACTGCTACATATATTTTGAACAGAAAGGTTCTAAATCTGTACCTAGCACTCTATATAAAATATGAAGAAAAAAAAAGTCCAATCTTAAGTATTTTAAGATTTGGGGCAGTCCAACATATGTCAAAAGAAGTTTTGAGCATAAACGAAGTTCTAGGACAGATAAATATTTATTTATAAGATATTTCAAGGAGAATATGGGATCCTATTTCTACCATCCTACTGAATAAAAGATATTTATTAATAGTCATGCCATTTTTATGGATAAAAAATTTATCCAAAAGAAGACAGTAGGAGAAAAATTAAACTTGATGAAGTTTCAGACCTACAAATAGAGACACAAGATATTCCCCAACCAAATATATCCATTGATGAGGTATAGCCACAATACACATTTCTTCTCTGAAGGTCAGAGAGAGTGTGAAGAGTACCTATAAGGTATGAATTTATCATTGAGAATGATGAAGTCCACATGATTGAAAATGATGATTTTCTGACTTATTCGAAAGTTGTTATGAGTAGAGACTCAAATAAATGGTTGGAGGCTATGAAATCTAAAATAGACTCAATGTATGCCAACCAAATATGGACTTTGATTGATGTACCTAAGATATAACCCTTATAGGTTGTAAGTGAGTCTATAAGAAAAAGATTGGAGCAAATGACGAAGAAGAAACCTACAAGACTAGATTGATGGCAAAAGGTTTCAGGCAAAAGCATGGAATTGAATATGATGAAATTTTTTGTCAGTAGCTATACTGAAATCTATTCGGATTTTGTTTGCAATAGCTGTATACCATGATTATAAAATTTGATAGATGGGTGTTAAAACTATCTTCCTTAATGGTTATCTTGAGGAAGAGATTTACATGACTCAGTCAGAAGAATTTATCTCAAGTAGGTTGGAGAGCAAATCAGATGTGCAAGTTTAAGAAATCTATTTATGGATTACAATAGGCCTCGAGGAGTTGGAATATCGATTTTGATATGACAGTTAAAGAGTTTGACTTCATAAAAAATATGGATAAACCTTATGTATACAAGAAGACAAGTGGGAGTGCATTATCTTCTTGATTTTATATGTGGATGATATACTTCTCATTAGGAATGATATCCCAATGATGCAATCGGTCAAGTTATGGCCATCATAAAAGTTTTTCATAAAAGATTTGGGTGAAGTATCCTTTATAGTCAGTATAAAGATCTATAGGGATAGATCTAAGAAAATACTAGGCTTGTTTCAGTCTAGGTACATAGACCTTCTACTGAAGAGATTCAGCATGAATGACAGTAAAAGAGGTTACTTACCATGAGTCAAGACATACATCTCTCTAAGAAGATGTCTCCTAAAATACCTAAAGAGAGGAATAGAATAAGTTCTATTCCCTATACTTCGACAGTAGGGTCAATAATGTATGCTATGCTATGTACTAGGCTTGATGTGGCTTATACCTTGGACGTAGCTAGTAGATTTCAGACTGATCCAGAAAAGGATCATTGGAAAGCAATGAAAAATATTCTTAAGTACTTGAGAAGGACTAAAGATATTTTTTTAATATATGATGGTTTTAACTTGAAACTAAAGGATATACTAATTCTAATTTTCATTCAGATCCAAATGATAGCAAGCTCATATCAGGATATGCCTTTACTCTGTATGATGAAGCAGTAAGTTGAAAGAGTTCTAAGCAGCAGACTATAGCTGACTCAGTTACTGAGGCAGAGTATATTGCTATAAGTGAAGCCACTAAGAAAGCTGTCTGGCTGAAAAAAATCATCACTGAATTGGATGTTGTTTCTAAGATTATGAATCCAGTGCTACTTTATTATGATAACACTGGAGCCATTGCTCAAGCAAAGGAACCAAGGTCTCATAGAAATTCAAATACATTCTAAGATGCTTTCACCTCATTCAAGAGATTGTCAGAAGACAAGATATAATCATTGAACGAGTAGATACAAAGAACAACATAGCAAATCCATTCATAAAGCTTTGCCACAGCAGTAATTCGATCATCATCTCGATTGCATGGAGTTAAAGTATAAGGGCGATTGACTTTAATGCAAGTAGGAGATTAAAAAAATTATACCCTACAAACCAATCATGATGGGATTTTTTTGATATTTTTGCTCACGTACATGATATTTTTATGAATAAATAAAAGATTTTATATTTCATCATATGCTGTATCTTATATTTATTAAGATTATAATGAATTTTATAGATTAGGATAATGATTTTAGGGCCATGATAAAATCATGCCATGTGACCTAAAATTTTAAAATTTTAATCTAAAATATTTTCAGTCGGTGGTACATTAAGTAGAGATCAAGAATACCAGAAAGACTAGCAGATCCTATATATGCTCGATGGAGAGGGTGGTTGATCTCACAATCACTTTATATGAAGACACTAATATAAGGATATGGATACTCATTAAAAAATGAGTTCACTGAATTGACCCACCAAGAGAACATCTTATGGACTCTTACTTATTGTCCTAAGATGATTCTCTAAGTGGGAGTAGTGCAACTGATCTTGAACCTGGAAACACCATGGTATCTTGTATACATAATCCATATTTTGGTTTATACTCATTCATTTCTAAAGTCATGTACAGGATATTCTAGATATGATGGATTATGTACAAAGGTTGTGAGTAAGTCAACAAAGAATCGACCACTCCTAGTAAGAGGAGATCGCATCCTATATACTCTAATCGTATAATGATTCAGAAAGTCTTTGATCCAAGAGAATGAAAATTAGAAAGAATTTCTAATGTTTCATTAATTGAATCATCATTATAAGATTGAGAGAGACATGAATATGTAATTGGGTTTGACATATATCCATACTCATAAATATATTCGGAATGTAAGAATGATCGAAGGATTAAATTGCATGGTAACTTACCACTGAAAAATATATTTGATATTTCTATCAAATTTTATATATTTTAGATAGACATGATATATTGCTAGATGTCAATCTTATCTTGTAGATTTGATCGAATTAAAAAGTTTAATTAGATCGTCAATTAGAAAGAGTTTTAATTACTGAACTCGGATTAGCTCGATTTGACCTAAATCAATTAGAAAGTTTTATTCAAGTCAAGTCAACTTACATCTGACCTACTACCGACTAGATGTGGAACCCAATGGGTCACACACAAAGAAAACTGATCAAAGATCTAATTGTGATTAGATCATGTTTGCAGGATAAATATGCTAGCACGTATTGCAAATCCTATCTCCTGATTCGAATCAGATTCGATTTTGGTTCTTGATTTGGGCTGACCTAATTAATTTAATCTTTTGGTTAGATCAAGTCCTAATTTGGGTTGGCCAAGAGTTGGCACTTAATTGGCTTCTTTTGAATTTATTTGAACCCAATTGGATTGGGTTAGTTCCTCTCTCTTGGTGCTTAATCGGATATGGAGTCAAGAGTCCATTCAGTTAAGGTATCTTAAAATTTCTTCATGCAAACTTTTTCTCCCTTGGTTCCACACCCCAAATGGAATTGGCACCTTGATTTGTGCCATTGGATGGCCATGAAATGGAGATCCAACCATGGAAATGGTTGGCGCCCCTTGAGATGGCTTGCATCATTTTTGGAAAAACATCGATGAAACATTGGTGATTTAAATCTGCGCCCCCTTAAAGAGACCTTCTGTTTGAAGGCACCTCTTCATAATTTCAGATGTCTTGGGCATGGAATAAATGGGAGGAGGCATGAGGAAGAGTTGGCACTACTTGGGAAAGCATCCCAATGCCAACTATAAATAGATGGACTTCTCCGAGTTCTTCCATTAGATCCAATCCTTTCTTTCTTACACAAGTCTCTAAAGTTGTCCACATAATCTTCTTTCTTTCCTTGTTAAGACAAGTCCTATTTGGAAAGGACAAGTCTGATTTTAGGATAAGGGTTTAGGAAGAGATTTAGGAAAGAAAAGGAGAGAGAAAGGAAGAGATAGGGAAGCCAAGAGAGAAAGAAGTAAGGCCAAATACTTGAGAAGTGTTATGCTGCCAAGAAAGCTAATAGAATTCTTTGAAAAAAATTTGGCAAGAAGAATCAAAGAAGGAGCTAGAGTCTTGAATCCAGTTCCTATGTGAATCACTGTTGAAGGACAAACACTTGGATACCTCATGAAAAATTTTAAATTTAGCGTGTCAGATATTCTTCTATTCTTACTTTATTATGTATGTTTGATTGTTAATCACCAAGGGATTTTTGGATCTAGGGTTTGATGTTATGGTATTTCATAATGCAAATTTTGAAATCCGTGCTTTCGCTATGCTATCAAAATCCCATAGCCTGCTGCTTGGACTCCCCGAACATATCCAAAAAGGACCTTAGGTTCATCCAACCGAAGTATTTGGATCGTGCAGATACCAATCAAGGCACCAATCAAGGCACCAATGACCCACATCAAAGGATCTTTAGGGGCCAACATCTCAAAGTTCGGAACGACGTCCGTAACTCTGAAGTCTCATCCCAAAGATGGAAGAACCAAAACTTATCAAACCATGATATCAGCAAGTGCAATATGATAAACGATAGCTCGATGGCAGAAGTCCGTGCCACTGCAAGCTCTGACGAGCTATTAGACCTAGGAGCATCTGACGACTGCAATCGCTGGCTGAAGAGCCCTCTCAACAATAGTCCAATTTGAGTCATCAACGAACTCTCGTGATGGCAAGGAAGCTTGCTTCAGCATGAAGTCCTCGAGACCCTTCCGATGATCTACTTCCCATTACGAGATGCTTTGAACTGAAAAGTAGGGGGCAAGTGTTGGATCATGCATATTCTGTCCGACTATGACGTGTTCGATGCACAAGGACATGGCGAGTGCATGGCATCGTGACCTAGCAGCCCATATGATCCAAACAACATCATATGACCCCTCAATAACTCAATAACTCTAGATCCACATCGTCAGATAACCACCGATCTTGCTCGATCTTTGTCCCAGTCCTCGACGAGCCACATCGAGACTCCAGAAGGCTCCTAGCGTGCAAGACATTTTGATCTGACAGCTGATAGTATTGACAGCTTTTTTTCACTTGTGGAAGGCTGGTTCCGTCTGACGGAACCAGCTGACATCCACGACTCTGGCTCTGATGGCCACCTCTCCAATGGAAGACGACCAATTACCTGCAAGCCTCCTCTCATAAAAGGAGCCCAAGCCGATGCTACAAGGGATCCCCTCTCACACTCTCACTATTTCTTTCTTATTGTTCTCCCTCTCGGACTGTCACTCACTTAACCATAGAAGGGTTTCCCATCGGAGAACACCTATCTCCTTCTTCAGTGCTTGGACTTTTCTTGCAAATATCTGAAGGCTCAATTCTGCACCTGCCCACTCTAGTACGGCAGCCAGTCCTGCACATCACCTCGCTACCTCACTCAGATCAGAAAGGTGCAGCAACAATAATATATGAATCGTATCCTATAATATTTATGTGGAAGATTCAAATAATTTTTTTATCAAAAAATATAAGAGATGATAAAAAAAAAAAAGATACTTATGCTAAATAAATTATTTTCATGGTTAAATTTTTACATCCTTGCATATTGCATTGGCCTAAGAAGCGAATGATCCAAAAAAAAAAAAAAAAAAAAAATCTCTCATCCCCGGTGATTGCATTGGCCTAAGATGCAAATAATCATGTACCAAAAAGGAGCAAATGGTCCAAAGGCAAAGAGACAACAGATATAGGCTAAACGTCTTCATCATCAGCATTGTATGCCGACAAAAACGGTTCTCGTTGTCGCAGTCAATCACGTGGTAGCCCAACAAAGGTCTAATATAGTAGGCTCCTCCACCGATCACATCTTTGTCTGGACTTTGCTTCTAGAGCCACGTTGGAATGGCTTCATAAGTTTCCCTCACTAACCTAACTGTTATTGGTTCTGATTTGGTTCACGAAATTTTTTTTCGATATATTTTTTAATAAAAATCTAATATCTAAATATATAATATTTTTAAAAATAATTTTTATATATTTAATTGATTATAAAAAAATTAACACATTTGATAATAATTTATATTTAATTTGAGCATTTATTTTTTAAAAATATATAATTATTAAAAAAAATTATCGATCTAAAAATTTAAAAATATTTCTTTTAAAAATTATGCCAACTCACAGTCGGTGAAAATTAGATATTTTTTTTTCACATTTCATATAAATTATTTTCTATAAAATATAAATTATTTTTTATAAAAATAATAATTTTAAAAAATAATTAAATATGAGATGTTTCTTTATTTTTTCGCTCTTTATATTTTTCCGACTTCTATTCTACCGAACCGAACGAACCCTTTGGAAAAGAAAAGATGCTTTGACCAAGTCAGACCTACAAATCACACCGGACGGCTTTGTGGCAGAGGCCTAATTATTACTTAGATCGAGTCCAATGGACCATGCCAAATCACACGGTGGATAACACGCCACATTATCCGTTGTATGTCATCAATTTTCGATTGCGCGTTATCCACCGTGCATGTGCTCCGTGATTTCCCTGATCTATGCAATAATTTCTCGTGGCAGAGAACTTTGACAAACACAATTAGCATGAAGTCTCAAGAAGAAATGGGCAAGAAAAAACATTGATAAACAAATAAATAAATGATAAAGGTGTGGAGGAAGTTCTCAATTGGTCGTTACCAGAGCATCACGGCCGAGGCAAGAGAGAGCCTGACGAATCCCCACAGGTTGACGAAGGCCTTCAAGGAGAAGCCCGACCAGGCCCGGCCGCAGGCCCCGCCGAAGATGTAAGCGAGCTGGCCCAGCACGATGAACCACCAGGAGGCGTTGAGAACGACCGCCGCCCCGACCAGCCCCCACTCCAGCCTCAGCATCAACAGCCAGCTGAACAACGTGTGCAGCAGCAGCGCCACCGTCGACACCACCGCCATCGCCATCATCCTGCTCTGTGCCTGCAGGAACTTGGCGATGGGGAAGTTCATCGCGTAGGCGAACAGCTGCGGGATCATCCACACCGAGAACGTTCCCGCCGCGGCCGCGATCTCCTCCGTCTGCCCGATAAGCCGCAGCAGCGCCCTCGCGAACACGTAGAGCAGGCTTAGCAGCAGCGCCGTCGTGTTCAGGATCACCCACGATCTCTGCATGTACACCCCCATCATGTCCAACTGCCCCGCCCCGTACGCCTGCCCGCACAGCGTCTCCAGAGCACTCCCCATCCCCAACTGCCACACATGGATCATGCAAAATTTTAAATCTACGCATTTGCTATGAGTGGTGGAAGACTATGATCATCCGATAATATTTACCATGACACCGAAGGAGAAGCCACCGATGACGGAGTTCTCGACGGAGACGGCAGCGAGCTCGAGCGTGCCGACATGGCCGGCGAACATCTGGGTGATGGCTCCCAAGGAGTACTGGCATAAGGAGGTGAAGATGGCGGGGCCGGCGAGGTACCATAGCTTCTTGGACTCCACTACGAACTCCTTCCAGAAATCTCTGGGTCCGCTTATGGAGCCGATGTCCCCGAGATCGCCGATCTCTGCCACGAAGACCATTGACGGATGGCCGGCGATCGCTCTGCCATGCCCTTCTTTCCGTTCATCTGGACGAGAGCTCTTGGAGAGCAGCGGTTCGCTCGTTGTGGCCATGCGTCCAAAGGGCGACGGCGGCCGATCGATTGCCTTTATTGTCCCTTTCTTTTTGGTTTGGTCTCGCTGGGAGGAGAAATTATTGCCTGGACCAGTCAAATCTCCGAGCATATGCACGTGGATAACGCGCAATCGAGAATTCGTGACATGCAGGGGGTACTGTGGCGTGTGATCCACCGTGGGGTTCGGTGTGGTCCATTGGACCTGGTACAAGTAATGACTATGGCGCTGGACGGCCACAGGCTGGTCCCACTGCCATTTGCCATCTAAACTGTTGGAAGATATACATCCGAATCATCATCATCATTTATTTTTTTATTTTTTATTTAACAATTTTAAACGTGATGAGGTTGCATGAGTATTTATCTTCGATGCGGCAACTTAAATTTTTTTGTCCCATTCGAAGCACTGATTGCTATTGGCTAAAAGCTATCCTTGGGTAGGCCTTGGAAGGCGGTGGTGATCCAGACGATCGCTATGCATCACATTGGTTTTGTCATTTACCTTCCAAATTTAACCCAATGATGCATTACGCTACCATTGGCAAATTAGTGGCACACTGTTTCTAAATTGTCGGCCAAGTTACATTCTTCGTTTTCGTTTGGTCGGGCTATCACTATAGTAAAAAAAAAAAAAAAAAAAAAAAAAAAAAAAAAAAAAAAAAATTTAACAATTTTTTTTTATCAATATTTTTAAAAAATATCGACAGATTGCACTGACCTACCAACGCTTTTAAAAAGCATCATCTTTTAACGACGCTTAGAAGTATCGTAAAATTTAAGCATTGTCAACACCGACGTTTTTAGCAAAAGCGTCGTTAAATAAAGCAAATACCGACGCTTTTTTACGTCATTATATAACGACGCTAAAAAGCGTCGTTAGGTTCGTTTAATACCCCCGATCTTCCGTATCCTAATCTATCTACCGCCGTCCCTTTCCACTCATTCCTCACCGATCCCATCTCCGCCGTCGGTACCGCACCCGCCGTCCACGCCGCACCCGCCGTCCACACCGCACCGCCGTCCACCGCTCCCTCTGCTGCCGTATCCGTCGACGCTGCATCCGTGCGGTCCAAGCCGTACGCCGTCCGTCCTTCTGGAAGCAGCCTCCCCACCGGCCCTCCTCTCCTCTCCCTCCTGGCGATCGAATGGGCTTTCAAATTTTTCTTTTCTAATGGAGTTGTTCACCATTTGTCAGAGAAAGAAAGGTGAGAAAATTTTGATCAATCTTTGATTCTGTTAAGTTTTCCTCCCTAATTTCTCTTTCTGTTTCTGTTATCACACATATTTGTTTATTTTTTATACATGATAGCAAAAAGTTTTGTTGCCATTGAAAATTAGCTTAACCAAAATATCGAATTGATGAGAGTTGCTAGAAATCTCGATTTGTTTAGATGAAATCTCGCACATTTGGATGCTTCTTCTAACCCAATTCCACGTAATTTCATAATTCTAATGCAGCATTTGTATAATTTTTTTCTTCCATGGATAAAAATATGAAGTATTAACCACTGTAAAAAGATAAGAAGAAAACGAAATTAGCCGAAGGCAAGACACTGAGGAAACGACAGGAGAGAGTTCAGCAGTGGGACCCAAGGTTGGAATAGCGGAACGACCTCGATTGTATTCTGCAATGTATGATTTACGTTGTTGGGTGTTATGCAATAATGCAGCATCCCAAAAACCACCATCAAGAGATGGATGGTCGTTAAACATGGCGGCATTATGTATCATACATAATATATTATTGTTGATATCTGTTCATCTTTTGATAATGACCATCAAATACTGGTCCAGTATTTTGCCATGCAAGCCATGTAATGTAAAGGATCCAGATCATTACGTATTTTTGAAGGTAAAGAGAAATATATTAATTTTGCCGAGAATGGTGCTACCTTTGTCATATGAGGCCAAACATCAAATTACTGCTTGCGAAAGATTCACATCTTTTTGAGTCTTTTGTCATAGAAGTTGAGCTCTGCACCATCTAGACTAGCATTATTTATGTCCGACAAACAGGAGCTGCATGTAAAAAAAATTACTATTGAAAAAAACTCTGGCACTGTGATAGATTGAATTTGGAACGGCATGACGTAGTTGGAAGCCCATTTGTTCTTTCATGGCATTCAGATTTGCTTTCAATTTACTACATTATCTATTCAACATATTTTTTCGAAGACGAACAGCGTCGTTGATTGAATTATCTTGTGCATGCCTGAGTACATTAGTGATGGATTAGATGTCAGAATTAAATTTATTTATAAATTTTATAAGATATTTTATTTTTTAAATTTTTAAAATGTATTTATATTAGATTGGTGTGGGCATCACTTTTACAATATATATATATATATATATATATATATATATATAGATCGGACTGACCAGAATGGTCTTGGCGAGCCTCCCGTGGAATTTAAGCCTCTGGTGACAGAGAGTAAACTTTCTTTTAAACAAATCCCATATCTGTTTTAAAATAGATTTGGATATAACTCGGATACTAAAATTATGGATATAAATATATAAATATATATATATATATATAAATTATAGTTAAATTTCATGATTATATAATTAAAGATATTATTAAATATATAATAAATCAAATTAATAATTAGATTAATATAATAATTTTAAATAAAAAATTATAAATATTATATAAAATTAAATAGAATAATAAATATAAATTGCATATCCTGATGTACATCGGATAAACAGTCGAACTCAGAATTTTATGATAAGTTGGAATTTTATATAAAAAATTATAAATATTATATAAAATTAAATAAAATAATAAATATAAATTGCATATCCTGATCACATTGCTGTTTCATAATTACCTGATAAACAGGGTCAAATCCACCCTCTCCAATTTTACTTTCAATTGAGAAATTGTTTGTGGCAGCCAATATGATCTCAAGATCAAAGAAAGGAAGATCTGGTTCTTTGCTAGCACTTATTTCATCATCTGTACAATACTCTTCTGCTAGGTAGGCAGCTGTTCCACGCTGTTTATTTTGAAAAAAAAAAAAACTACTTAGCATGGATTTTAATTTTAAAATCCATGCTAAGTAGATTTTCATGGGTCTTTTTGTGATGGTTGTGAATTTCATGCCAGGCAATGTTAATTATGAATTAATTTTAAAAAAAATTAATTGCATAGAATCATAGACCCATCTTTTGATTAATGTACATATTCTATTGTATCCGTACATTTATTTATTTTTGTACGGATAAAAGAATTATGTACATTGATCAATTGATTGTCCAGTATGGACAGTTTGGAAAATGTGAGTAATTCTATAGGTCATTACCATAATCAAATGGTATGCTGAGGGTTCGAAAAAAATTTGGATGGTATTTTTCTTTTGTTCTTCCTATATGGAAGAACTAAGGGGAAATGCTGTCGAAATTTTTTTCGACTCTTGTTGCATATCATTTGATTTCAGTAATTGACCTATAGAATTAATACATTTTCTGAATGGGATAGGACTTTCTTTACCTATTGGTTGATGATAGCAAGCATTTACTATGTAAACTTTATCTAGCTGTTATTTTTTTAGATTTTATGAAATGACTGATATTTTTTACTCATTGCATTAATATAGATTGTATAATTTTTTTTATTTTTAGATAAATTGCAAGTTCGGTCATTTTTATCCTACAATGGACAAAAGTTGGATAAATAAACCAAGGAATAGTAAAGAATATTTAGATGGAGTTCATGACTTCATTAAATTTGGTATGGAGAAAAGTAGTTTGAATGGAAAGATTTTATGTCTATGTCGGAAATGTGTAAATAGTTCTTCTTTAGATCCACAAATTGTTGAAGAATATTTGGTATGGAATGGTTTTTTAAGAGGTTATACCGACTGAATTTTTCATGGAGAATCTATGTTGCCATTATCATGTAACCAACCCCTGACTCATTTTGGATCCACTAGCCTACAAGACAATTTGCAAGAGATGATGATATAAGGGGTTTGATCACAGATGCTTTTGGACTTGGTGTTCAAAATTTAAGAGAATCCAGTAGTATACAAGAAACAGTTGGGATATTTGATGGATGTACGCATACGGAACGTATGCATGTTGAGGAGCCTATACATACATCTAATGATAAGACAGCTCGTTATCACACCTTAATGAAAGATGCAGATGAAGAATTATATCCGGTTGTACGAAATTTTTTAAGATTTCTTTTCTTGTACATTTATTTCATTTAAAATATTTGAATGGATGGTCTGGAAAGAGTTTTACCATGCTGCTCAAGTTATTAAAGGATGTATTTTCAGAAAGCACTCGTTTACCACCATCGTATTATGAAGCCAAGAAAGTAGTAAAGGAATTGGATCTTGGATATGAAAAGATTCATAGTTGTCCGAAAGATTGTATGTTATATCGGGGTGAAAATGCTAATCAAGAGTCATGCAATGTATGTGGATCTTCAAGATGGATAACACAAAAAGAAGATCGAGACGATGTACTGAATGAATTGGATGCAACACGGAGTAAAAAGAAACCGGCCAAGGTATTGCGTTACTTTCCTCTTATACCTAGATTGAAAAGATTTATGCATCATCAAAAACAGCTTCATCAATGAGATGGCATGATGAAGGACGTACAAAGGATGGAATATTGAGACATCCAGCAGATAGTCTTCAATGGAAAGTATTTGATATAGGCATCTGATTTTGTCTCTGATGTTCGCAGTGTTAGGTTTGGCTTAGCTTCTGATGGCTTCAATCCATTTTGGACCCTGAGTTCTACCTACAGCACTTGGCCAGTCGTTTTGATACCTTACAATTTGCCACCGTGGATATGCATGAAACAATCATCACTTATCTTGTCAATGGTTATTCCAGAGATAAGGGTCCAGGCAATGATATTGATATTTTTCTACAGCCTTTAATAGAGGAATTGAAACAGTTGTGGGAGGGTGTTGATGCATTTGATGCTTCAAACGGCCAAACATTTAAACTACGGCAGCTTTGTTATGGACTATTAATGATTTTCCAGCATATGCCAATTTATCTGGCTGGAGTACAAAGGGACGGGTCGCATGTCCTTGTTGTGGAGATTCAACACATTCTATTTGGTTAAAACATGAGGTAAATTTTGTTACATGGGACATCGTCGATGGTTGGAAGCAAATCATCCATTTCGATTTCAGAAAGATTTGTTTGATGGTACTATGGAATTGGGATGTGCCCTATTCCACCTTCTGGAACTAATGTTCATAGACAAATGGATGGCATCAATTACAGCTATGGTAAGCACTCAAAGTCCTCTCAAAAAAGAGGAAGGGATGATGTTGAAAGCTCAATGCACAAGGGTTACCAGAGGAAGTTAGTATCAGTACTATAGATGCAGAGGTGTTTCAAGATCCAGATAATTATTTCGAGAATGAAAATGAGGAAGACACACAGATAGCATCTACACAACAGCCCAGTAAACATTTATGGAAAAAATGAAGTATCTTTTTTGACTTACCTTATTGGAAACATAATCTTATTCAGCACAATCTTGATGTCATGCATATAGAGAAGAATGTTTGTGATAATTTACTTGAAACATTTTTAAACCTTGATGGAAAGAGCAAAGATAACATGAAGGCGCATCTCGATTTAAAAGAAATGGGTATCCGACAGGAACTTCATCCTAAAATGCTTGCTAATGATAGAATGTATGTGCCTCCTGCATGTTACACAATGTCTGCTGAGAAAAAGATAATTTTTTGGGAGTTTTGAAAAGTATCAAAGTACCTGATGGATATGCATCAAATATTTCACGATGTGTGCATCTAAAGGATCGAAAACTTTCAAATTTAAAAGTCATGATGGTCACATATTGATGCAAGATATTTTTTCAATAGCTTTAAGATCGTCATTGCCGAAACAAGTTGTTGCAATTATATTTCGATTATCGTCATTCTTTAAGGCATTATGTTCAAAAGTTATTGATCCTCGGAAACTTGATCAGTTAGAATTCGATATTGCAATTATACTTTGTCAGATGGAAACGATTTTTTCTCCTGAATTTTTTACTATTATGGTACATCTGCTCATTCACCTAGCTTCAGAAGTTAAAGTTGGTGGACCGGTACATTATAGATGGATGTATCCTATTGAGAGGTATTATTGCAAACCTTAAATCTTTTGATAATTTTATTAGAAATAATAGTATACTGATATTTTAATAAATATTTAATTCTTGAAGGTATCTTGTGCGTCTTAAAGATTATGTGTGAAATAGAGCCTATCCCGAAGGCTTGATTGCTGAAGCATATATTGCGGATGAATATTTGACATTTTGTTCAAGATATCTTCAAGGTGTAGAGACTATTTTTAGTCGACCTCAATGGCATAATGACTTTGTGGAGAATGCAGAACTGTATAAGTTCTTAACTGCTGAAAATTTTGGGAAGAGCTGAAAGTATTGTACTTGATCAAAAATTCTTAGCACAAGCACATCGTTATGTGTTACTTCATAGTGACATAATATCTGACCATCGCAGGTTAGTATATTTAAGGCATGACATCAAGATTTAAATTTTATATTAGATATAATGTTCTAAATGATATATTTATATTTTATGCAGTGAATTTTTAATTTATCAGAGACAAGCCAATCATAATATTCGTCCTAATACAAGGATTGAACAGCGATGGTTGGTCGAGTTATTTCCTATGTGGCTTTCGAATCAGGTATGATTTATATTTAATTATGGGATACATTAATTTTTAATACATATTTAATATCAGATAACTCAACAGCACTTCGTCATATTATTTTTTTTTAGGTATCAAAGATGATGGAGAAAATAATTCAGATGAACTAATAGCTCTTGCTCGAGGACCTAACAAGATTATGAATAGATATAACGGTTTCATAATTAATGGCTTTAAATTTCATACTAGAGAACGGAAGAAATTTAGAAAAATACAGAATAGCGGTGTTATGGTGGAAGCGGATGGAAAATCCTATTATGGTGCACTTAAAGATATCTATGAGTTGGATTATTATGGAAAATTTAAAGTAGTATTGTTTAGATGTGATTGATAGACATAAACTCACCAAGGGATTTGAAACAAGATGCAAATGGATTTACACTTATAAATTTTTCAAGGTTGATACACACTGGTGTGTTATTGAAGGATGACTCATTCATTTTTTCATCTCAAGCTCGTCAAGTATTTTATGTACAAGATGCAAAAGATAAAGATTGGTTTACTGTCATCAAAACAAAACTAGAGACTTATATGATATGGGAAACCAAGTGGAGGATGATGATGATGACACTTATACACAATGTATGCCCTACAATTTTGTGCCAGCTGATGATTTAAATGCTACGACGACATTGGTTAGGATAGAATTTGAAGGAAACACTACTGCTTGATTGTTACTGGTAATAATTATTTATGATGTATATATTTTACATTAATTATTATGTTATTTTACTCCATATATTAACTGATTCTACTTTTATTTATATAAATGCTAGGTGACATCATGCATCGCAGGGGACGATATGCTGGTGTGCAGTTCCAGTTTTCACAGACAGAGGCCGGTACGTCTTCTTCAGCACAGCAGCCTGAGGTCAGTTCAGCTGTACAGCATTCTGAGCCCTATCCTTCATCATCAGCACAGCACGATCCTCCTGTTCATCAGTCGGATGATGAGATACACGTGCAGGGTATATATTATCTTTCATTAATTTTATTTTTATTTTATTTTATGTATATTTATGATATAATTACTTTTATGTATTTTTTGCAGACGGATCCGGGAGAGTACGCCCCAGACGCAGACCCACAGTAGTACGAGATGTGTGACAGATGCGTGAGGATGAGAGAATTGTTGTGGAGTGCAATCAGCTAGGTCAGCCAATTAAGAAAGCTGCCTACTTATTGACTTCATTTTTGGGAACTGTTGCTCGGAGGCCTCAGCTATGTCCGTTGGGCTATGCAAAATGGAATGACATGCTTCCAACGTACAAAGTTGAGCTCCTTCGAGTTATAGAGGTAATAAATTGATATTCATACTGTATATTAATTGTTAATCACTTATATAATTTATTTCATTTAACTTTTTTTTTATAGAGCAAGTTTGTTCTTCCTCCATCCACTCATGATTTTGTAATGAAGTCTCTCAACTGCAAATGAAAGAATATAGAGCACAATTGAAGAGGGACTATATGAGACAGGGTATGACAGAGGAGGAGATTGCTAGGAATTATCCTCCTGATGTACCCCCTCATCAGTGGATGGAGTTGGTTCATTATTGGTTCTCCGAGAGGGCACAGGTATATTATCTGCTCATAAACTTTTTTTTAATATTTTATAAAAATATTGATTTATATTATATATTATATATTATACATATAATAAGTTCTTTACTTTATTTTATAGACTTATTTTGCTATTGGTAGAGCTGCACAAGCAGCTCAGTCTGTTCCTCATACATCGGGGTCGAAGAGTTATGCACGACTCCGACAGGAGTTTGTATGTTCCTTAAACTTTCATAATTAACTTTTAATTTTTATGTTGAAATATTTATATAACTAATATCATTATGTATCGTAGACCATGTCTGTATCATGATACTCATATATTTTTTTAAATTATTATAACTGTTTGCTTAAAATTAAAATTATTTGCGTAGGTGGATGAGCATGGGAAGGAACCTGATAAAGTGGAGTTTTACCGGATGACTCATACTCATCAGGATGGTACTTTTGTTCGAGATGAGTCGAAAGATTTATATGTATGGCATTATTAATATTTTATTTTTTGTAATGATTTTAATTTAATTTTGTTTGCTATTAATATATAACTCTTGTCTTCAAAATAAATACAGGAGAGGGCTACATCTCTCATTGTGGAGCGTGACGATGAGTCCGCAGCATCTACGCAGCAGAGCCGTATCGAGGCTGAGGTGTTCACAGAGTTGATGGGACCAGAGCGCTACGGCCGAGTGAGGGTTATGGAGTAGGAGTCACCCCCATTCAGTTATCTGAGGTTAGTAGATATACGCAGCATGTTGCAGCAGATGCTCAGGATTCACGCATCCGCAGACTCGAAGCGGAGATACAGGAGATTAGACAGAGTCGTGCCGCTGAGATGGAGGAGATGCGACAGAGCCATGCCGAGATGCAGGCCATGAGGGACAGATTGATTGGCTTACATCTTTATTAGAGATGTATGGCCCATCTCAGGTAAACAATATTATTAAATATATATTTTTGTATTAATTTAATGATCTATATATTTTTATTTATAGATATACAAATCATGCTTTTGATATGTTTCTTGTAGGCTCCTAGCACATTAGGCACCCGTCGAGACAGCGGCACGTCACGTGGAGACAGTGACGACCATCTGCCTGCAGATTGATATTATTTTATTTTTATTGTATTCTTATATTTATTTATATTACTCTTGATTGTAATGGATAATTAGTACTTTATTTTTATTTATATAAAATAATATCTTTTAGTTTGGTTAAATTTGCTATTGAAGTTTACTTTTGGTGTGAATGGTGGTGACTGTACAGGTTTATGTTTGAATAATTGATATAATTTTGTACAGGAATGTATGTATTTTTTTTTGTATATAAAATCTGTATATTTTTTTTTTCTGTTACAAAACTTAGCGATGCTTATAAGCTTTGTTAATACACTGTTTAACGATGCTTATAAGCGTCGCTAATGACTTAACTGCCGACGCTTCAAAAAGTGTCTTGGTAGAGTGGAGGATGCGTTGTTTTTAACGATGCTAAAAAGCACCGTTAGAAGATAATTTTACAATGCTTTAAAGTGTCGTGGAAAATTATTACGACGCTTTTAAAAAGCATCGACGCTTTTAAAAAGCATCGGCACTTTTTATCTCCACTCTTACATAGACGATGCTTTTGCGATGCTTTTTGAAACATCGTAAAGCTTGTTAACGACGCTTATTAGCATCGTAAAATGCCTTTTATAGCATTGCCTTTCACCATTTTCACTGTAGTGTATTATTTGGATAACTGAGTTGAAAGTCGTGCGGAGAGTAATGATTATTGTCGGAGAGTTGAATTGGCTTAAATCAGTGAGTCAAAATCGAAAAAGAATGATAATTGCAGGATAGCTAGCTGAGATATTCACAGTTGAACATTGATGCTGAAATCTCAATCGATTCTTTAGATAAGTCCTGTAAAACCATCAAAGATAGAAAAATCTTCTTATCAAGAGGGAAAGATTGGATTGTATATCGGATTGATTAATCAAAGAAGCAGCGGAATTCAAAAATTTAAACCGACTCGATGATTGATCATATATCTAAATAAGAAAACTAAAATAAGAAATCAGTAGGCAAAAGGGTTGTGATAATCTCATTATCATCTTGCACAGGTAGTTGAATACTACAATCCAACTTTCGTGGATCTAAAGAAGGTTTGCTGTTGAGCCACGCGCGTGTCCGACTTTTACAGGTATCCACTGGGATCAACCTTAGATCGTCTTTTTTATGAGCCTTTCTGAATCATAGATCAACTCTTGATCTTCCTCATGATCTCAACCTTTGAGAACTCACTTTCTTCTTTTCTTGGCCCAAGACAAGGTTTGCGTAACAACCTTAGGCGTGTGGAGATAGGGGCACTTAGCTCTTAGACGTGGAATAGGATGGAGAGGGAGAGGAGGTGTTGATACAGAAAAAGACAATGAAAATTTGATTTTCATCACTTAGCAAATCTTCAAAGACTGCCCTTTTATAGACCCTTGATTTGAATTCAAAATTCAAACTAATCGGGATAAAATAACTAATTGTTATTTCATAACAACTCATTCCATTTAATCTGATTTTCTTTTCAAGAAAATCAGATCTAAATGGTATGTGATCCCTCCCAAATAGGTAAGTAAAATGGACACCAACACTTGGCAGTCACTTATCCTCATCCAAGTAAGAGAGAGAGGGGGGTGTGCCCTCTCTCCCTTCTCCTCATGCTAAAACCAAAGAGGGGCGTATGCCTCCCTCATTCCTTACATGGAATCTAGTAGTGAGCACACCTAGAACATGACAAGACGTGTGCCCCTCTTGATCTCATCTAGAGGTGGCATGCATCCCTTTCATAAAACTTATGCCAAGTCAAAGGAGAAATAAAGGAAATGAGCCAACTAATTCGCTTGACCCAATCCTATTGAGGTGCCCAATGTGGTGCCCCCTAAACCCAAATAGATTAGATTAGGACTAAAGCAATTGACTTGATCTAAATCTTATCCAACAAAAAATTAAGTCCAGAGAAGAATTTAGGTTTAATCATGTGCTAGCATAATGTGCCTAAACCCAATAGAATTTCATTAAATCCTAATCCAATTGTGACTTCACAAGCCCAATTGGATCAATCCAAGAATAAATCTTTTATTGTGTGATCCTATAGGTTCAATTTTATCTAGTAGTGAGATATACCATGATCTCCATCATAGTATTATTGAAACTTCTTTCAATAGGTTGAAACAATTCTAACTCACATCGATCAAGGATCATCAATCTAGCATGATCCTAGTGAGCTATCACAATCCACCAATAATATCTAGCAATATGTAGTGGTAAACCAGCAGAATTGAAGTGATGAACCTCTAAATGTAATTATCATGTGATTCAATTCTTCTATCATGAGTCCCAACATGATAAAGATCAAGGATAACTCATTAAACCTTATCCCTGTCATATATTAGAATCAATCGATTCGAGTCTGATGTGAAATCTTATGAAAATATTTTTTTCATTATTCACACTGCCATGGTTATGGACTTTAAGATTCAATCTCATGATCTATATAAAACTGCTCTTCTTCTATCAAGGTTGATAGATCTCATCTTAGTACAATCCAATTCCTGCAATGAACATACTGCATCCAACATATACCTCAAGGCTCTATATGGCTAGGAGATCGAGTTATAGTATAGTCAAACTATAGCACCCTCAAGATAAACTACCAATGTACCTCAGATCAGAGAACTAAATACACTACTGAACTATGAGTATGTTACTGACGAGAAGATAAATATCGTTGTGACTATTTGGGATTGGTCACGCTCAATACCCTTGTTCCTAACAAGCCCTTATACTTTCACTTCGGTATCTCCATATCATAGATTCAAGACTCATATATCCTAAGAAAGCGATCATGCATCAATCTTTTCAGATCAATCACCATTTTCGTGATGATCCTATGATCAAAAGTAATTTATGAGTTAACTAATAATAATATATGTCTCAAATTCTCAACTCTTGAGAGTATATGTTATCATACCCATTAACTTAATGGATGATTCATAGACACAATAAACACATATACGAATGAATAAAAATTCAAATTTGATTAATATATAAAAATTTAATTATAAAATTATACCTCTAGAATGTGTATATGTATCAGTCAATTTGACTTTTAATGCATACATCTAATAAACTCTCACTTGATCTTAAGCCAATTGGCCATATACCTAAGCCCCATCTTCTCAAGGTAAGCTTCAGTCTTCTGTTAGCTCAGTGACTTGGTCAGTGGGTCAGTTATATTCTCTGTAGAGTTGACTCTCTGCTCCACGATGAACTTCTTTTCGAAGTATTCATGAATGAGATGAAATCATTGCACGATGTGCTTAGACTTCTAGTGAGATCTCGATTCCTTAGCAAGCACTATAGAACTATTGTTGTCATAGAAGAGTGGAATAGCATCTAATGGCATTACATCCAGCTTCACAATAAATTTTTTGAACCAGAATCCTTTCTTAGTAGCCTCCGACGCAATGATGTACTCTGCCTCCATGATAAAATCTACAATAATCAGTTGCTTGAAAGTATTACATCTAACCGTACCATCATTATATAGGAACACAAAATCTAATGTAGACTTTCTATCATCAATGTCAGATATAAAGTCTAAATCTATGTATCCCTATACCCATAAGTCTCCTCCTCTAAAGATCAAAAAGAGATCTTTAGTCCTTTATAAGTACTTAAGGATATTCTTCACAGCAATCTAGTGCTCCTCATCTAGATTTGATTGATATTTACTTGTGACACTCACAGTAAGAACAATATCAGATTGAGTACATAGCATTGTTAGATGTATGTTCTAGAAGCTAATTATTGACTGACACATTGTTTATTCTATGATACAAATTTGTACTTTAAACTATTGATTTAATCAATAAAAGATATTTTTTTTTTCATTCAAGTATTATATATTCTTGAATCATCTTTGAAATTGATATTACGATATATATTCTCAAGTGTTGAGAATTAGAGCAATGTATGATCAATTTTTAAATTACTCTCGATCATAGGATAGTCATGGGGACAGTGATCGATCCAGGTAGACCGACGTATGATTTATTTTCTTTGGGATAGATGAGTCTCTAGTTTACGGTATAGAGACACTAAGTGGCTAGTGCGATAGTTGTTATAGAACAACTAGTACTGAACATGACCAGATAAAAGATCACATGGATTTCTATCCAATCATCAGTGATCTCTTGATTATGTAATTGTATGACTGATCTTTTGATCTGCAGTATCACAATTGCTCACAGTAAGACTGCTGTAATTTGACTATATATAAGTATTGATTGATTATGAGTCTTTGTAGTAGATGTTGGCTTTAGTTGATTGAGCTGTGGGAGCAATATATTTATCTAGATAGGATCTATCGATCTTGATAGAGAGGAATAGTCCTATGAGATTTGAGAAGCTGAGTCCACAAGTCTATAGGCATAGCAATATGATTAATGAAAAAGAGTTTTCATTTGAAATCACTATTTGACTTGAGTTGATCAGATTATTATATGACTGATGATGAGGTTTGATAATTTATCCATGACCTGCCATCTAATCAGGATTCACGATAGAGAGACGGTATTATACATTAACTACACTTAGAGATTCTATTTTGATTTTGCTGAGTTGCCACTAAATATTGTCAGATGTCACTAGTGGATTGTGAGAGCTTAATAGGATCATTTTGGATCAATAATCCTTATCGAATTAGAATGAAAATATTATTCTGACCTACTAAAAGGGGTTTCGGTGATACCTATGATAGAGATCATAGTGTGTTTCACTATCAAATAGAATTAAACCCATGGAGTCATATATAAAGGGAGAAGATCTGGATTCGTTATGATTGGACTTATGAAGTACCAATTAATATGAATTTAGAAAAATCTTATTAGGTTCATGTTAACCTTGCTAGTATCTGGATGAACCCAATACTTCTTATAGTTGATTTGCTAGTATCTGGATGAACCCAATACTTCTTATAGCTAATTTCTATACTTAATTTGAACCTAATTGAATTTTATTCAGTACCCTCCAATGGCTGGATGCTTAATTTATGGCTTGAATTAAATCAAAAATTTTTTTTTAATATTATTCATCTTGATTTGATCAAGAACTCTTGAAGTGAATTTATGACATCATTGTTAGATTTGTATCCTAGAAGTCAATTGTTAACTGATATATTATATAATTTTAGGATTTAAACTTATACTTATAATTTTTTTATTATCAATAAAGTATTTTTTTTCAATCATGTTTATGTGTTCATGATTTATCTTGAAAATTAATAAAGATAATTTTTGTATATTCTTAAAATATTAAAAATTTGAGACATACATTAATTAATGGATAATTTCTAAATACTTTCAATCAAAAGATCGTCATGGAGGACAGTGATCAATCCATTTGAGGTTGATGCACAGTTCACCTTTTTGTGGGCAGATGAGTCTTAGGTCTACAGTGTGGGATATTGGGATGAGGGTGCGGATACAGATGGTTGTTAGAGAATAACTTGCACTGAGTGTGACCAACACGAGAACCACATGGATGTCTACTCACTCATCAGTAGACTTCTCGATGCTGCAGTGGTGTGAGTGATCCTTTAACCTGTGGTATCATTGGCTATTCACAACGAGGCTATTTGATTTGACTGCACGTTTCTTTAGTCCCTAGCCATTCGGATCCTTGCTGTGTATGTTGGCTTCAGTAGGTTTAGATTTGCTGTTTGGAGTAGGATGCACCTAGACAAAATCTATCGATCTTGATAAAAAAAGAGAAGTCCTATGTGATTTGTGAGACTGAGTTCAGAAAATTTTTGATCAAAGTAAGTGTGAATACTGATAAAAAGTTTTCACGAGATTCACAAATAAACTCGAGTTGAGTCAATCCAACATATGACGGACGATGGGGTCTGGCGAGTTCTCGATGACCTCCATTAAGTTGGAACTCACGATAGAAAGATTGAATCATACCTAGAGATTTATACTTTTATTCTATTAGGTTGCCACTACATACTGCTAGGTATCATTGATGGATTGTGAGACTCATCGAGCATCATCTTGATGATCAATGGCCCTCGAAGGGTAGAATTAAAGATGTTTCAATCCATCGAAAAGAGTTTCGATGATATTGTGATGGAGATCACAATATATCTTACTACCAGATAGAATGAAACCTATAGGATCATACATTAAGGGATTTAATCTCGAATTTGTCAATTAGCTTATGAAGTTTCAATTGGGTTAGGATTTATTGAAATCCTATTAGGTTTATAAGAACCATGGTAGCACATGGTTAAACTTAATTCTTCTTGAAACTTTGATTTGATCAAATCCATAGCCTTGAACCTAACCTAAATCTATTTAAATTTTAATTGAACTCTTAATTATGAGCCCAAGAGGATTGGATAATGTTAATGAGTTGGCATAAATTATCCTAATATTATCTCTTCATTATCTCCTAATTATCTCTAAGTGTGTGTGTGGAATAGAAGCAAAGAATGGGTGGCGCCTTCCTTCATTTTTGACAAGATCAGGAGCGCCAATCCCCAAGATTTTGCAAGAGGAGCCTGCCCCCTCCTATGGCTTGGCATGGAGGAGAGAGAAAGAGGAGAGACCATACCCCCTCTCTTGATCAAAACTCTAATGTGGGGTGTCAAGAGTTGGCGCCCCAACTACCTGACTTGTATTCCATGAGGCACCCCATGTACCTACCTAAAGGGACTAATAATATACCAATTATATCTGATTTTATTAAAAAAAAAAAGATTAAAAAGGTAGATTATTCTTATGAGATAAGGATGTACCTTTTTTAAGATAATTGGATTTCTATTATAAGTCAAGGTAGAGCTTATATAAAGAGGTCTCTAGGATTTCTAAGAAAAAAAATTTTATGAAACAAAAAGTCTCTCTCTCCCTTCTCCACGCCTCCCTCTCTTATCTTCCATGCCCCAGAGTTGGGCATCCCACTTTTCGCACGCCAAAAGGTAGAGGTGATTTTTCTTCAAGAGCGAAGAATGAGGAGAAGAAGAAGACTACAGATCAAAGAGTTAATCCCATAGTCTAAATCAAAGAGTTGATCTGAGTTCTAAGGTTGAGATTCTACTTGAAGAAAAAGAATATACTATAAGAGGATCAGTTCGAGATTGATCCCGATGGATATCCATAGAGGTCAGACATGTGTGTGGCTCGAATATCTATAAATCCGTGATCATCGATAGCAGTGAATATCCACCCGTGCTAAGGCATTGAGATTCGATCTCATACTTATTTTTAAATTTTAGATTAGATGTTTGTTTTTCTCCTAGGCTTGAGTAGGACTATATTTGATCTTATGTATGTGGAGTTAAAGGGTTTAATCTATTTGTTATTCTACTGCAATCAAAAAAATTTTTGAAATATATACATACTGCCTATCTGATTTTCTAACAGTGGTATCAGAGCCACTGATTTTTAAAAATACATATGATCTAATTTTTTTATTAGATCTAAAAATTTTAATGATTTAAAATAATCTTGTGCTGATACAAGATTGTCCTGGTATAGGATTTACCCTCTATATTACAAAGGTTATCCTAGCATAAGATTGATTGATTTTAAAAATTATTTTCAAAGTAATTAAATTAATTTTTTAGATCTAAAAATTAGCATATGTAATATGTTTAATTTTAAGTTTAGTTCTAAAATTTGAATAATTAAAAGTTTACATCAAACTGATATAAGGTTGTCCTGATATAGGGCTTATCCCCTATATTATAAAGGTTGTCCTAGTTTGATGTGAATCAATTTTTGAAAAGATATTTTTAAAATATTTTAATTATTATTTTAGATCTAATTTTATATATATTTAATATGTATAATTTTAGTTTTAGATATAAAATTTAATGTATATGTGATGCATGTTTAATTTAGATCTAAAATTACATATATATGATATGTCACATTAGATTTAGATCTGAAATAGTTTTAAGATCATAAGCCACTAATTCATGTAATAAAATATAATCTAAAAATTATTTTTAGATTTGAAATTATATTATTGCATATGGGTATGGGTTGAATAAATTAGATCTAGTGATCAAACTACAATTAGGATCAAATTAATTAGATCAGATTAGAATCTATTTTTGATTTTGAGCAGTTGATTGAACCTAATCGATGGTTGATTTGGATTAGATCAAAGAGGCTCAAAGTTGAATTTAGTTATAGTTAGTTATACTAATTCATATTTTGATGTGAGTTGATTGACTCAAGACCTAATTTGGCTCAGTGGTTCAGATCCATTTCAATAGGTTAACCTAATCGATTCTAATCGATCAATTTGGTGTCTAAAGCAAGTATTTAGATGGTGGTTATTTAATTGGTTCTGTTGTTTGACCTGACCAATTTTGATTGATGTCTAAGAAAAATAATGGGGGGACCCCCATACATCTTAACTTATCTGGCCATCTTGGGAGATTCTGTTTCATGTTAGGTTACTTGTTGACTCGAGTTCACTCATGTCGACTAGGATGGTTAGATATGTTGATATGCTGATCTGAATATAATCAATCGGATGTCAGATCTGCTAATTTAGAAGAGGCTTAAACCTAAATCTCTTCACCAAATATTAAGTCTAGAGGTCTTTCATCATTGTAGAGATGTAAGTGCCTTCCTGACGTTGATCGTTCTTGACTGGTTACAGTGGTTCGATAGTATCGAAAAGGTACAACCATTCTATTGACATTCGATGTCTCGGGGTAAAGATGAGGTTAGGCCCAATAACTATTAGGTAAGGGTCCCAATGACGGCTTTGCATCTGCTGGTAAATGATAGGTCTAACTTAACTAAGAAATGTGTCAATAACTGTTAGGTGAGGCCACAGAACTTAGAGACCAAGTCCACTATATCTTACTTAATGAAGCAATGTACAAAGTATTATCCACTCATTGATTTGTACTCATCAATAACTATTAGGTGAGGTGTGTATAGGTTAATGGGACCGCAGTATCCACTTGAAATCAATCGCATATAGATTTTCACTTCTCCACCCGAAGAGTGTGAAAGATTTGAGGAAATACTAGGAGCTTTTGTTTATTTTTAAAGTTTCTAGAACAAATAACTTTATAAGTACAAACATCTAACTAGAAACTATTCTCTCTGTAGATAATCGAGTTCTAACTCTTTAGCCTATATCCTCGATACCAATAGTTGATCGATACCAACTATAAAGACTGGCTCCAGAATCTAAAAATTATTCTCAGCTCTGAGAAACTCACCTATATCCTAGATCAGGATGTGCCTGTGTTACCTGCCCGTCCATCCCCTGATCAACGAGCCACATTTGAGAAGTGGATAGATGAAGATAACAAGGCAAAGTGCTACATATTAGCATCCATGTCCAATAATCTTCAGCGACAGCATGAAGATATGAGGACTACCAGAGAGATGCTGACTCACCTACAAGAGTTGTATGGTGAGTAGAGTCGCACAACTCGCTTTGAGATCTTCTGAAGACTTTTCAGAGTGAAGATGCGTGATGGGTAGTCCATCAATAATCATTATTTGACAATGATCAAAGACATCAAAGAGCTTCAAAAGCTCGGTATGAACATGGATAAAGAATTGCAGGTGGATCTGATCCTCCAGTCTCTTCCTGAATCATATGGGCAGTTCATTATGAACTACCATATGAATAAAATTGATAGCACTTTATCTGAGTTATTGAATATGCTGGCAACAGTAGAGGGCATCTTGAAGAGTTCAAGAGGTACAGTTCTGGCTATGGAGCAGACTTTCTCTAAAAGAAAGTCTTCTTTTAAGAAAAAGAAAAAGTCCACAAAGAAGCAGAAGAATGAGACCAAGCCCAAGAAATAGGTTCCTAAGAAGGCCAATGACAAAAAAAAGTATTTTCATTGCAACATCGAAGGGCACTAGAGGAGAAACTGTCCGACCTACCTGGTGACTGTTAAAAATAGGAAGAAGGATAGACCTTTCGAAGGTACATCTGAATTACTCATTATTGAAATTAATCTAATGGTTTTTTCTTCTTCTAGTTGGATTCTAGATTTTGGATCAAGTGCTCATTTGTATACTTCTATGCAGGATCTTGAAGAAGTTAGGAGACTGAAGTAAGGCGAGATCACTATCCGGATCGATAATGGAGCAAAAGTTGCTGCTATAGCCATCGGAACCTACTCTCTGTGACTATCATTAGGACTTAGTTTATTTTTAAAAGACTGTTATTATATATCTGTAGTCAGTAAAAATTTGATTTTCATCTATGTGCTGGCACAGAATAATTACAATTTTTATTTCAATAAAGATATGTGTTCAATTTATTTTGAAAATAAAGTTGTAGCACGTGCTTTCTTGATTGACGATCTTTACCATTTGCATACAGATGTGAGTGTAAATATTAATGAGTAAATTAAGAATACCATAGGATCTAAGAGATCTAGAGATAGGATTAGCCAAAAATATCTGTGGCACCTTAGGTTAGGCCATATTGAAGAAGACAGACTCAACAAACTGGAGAAAGATGGTCTTCTCGGATGATTAACTTTTGAGTCTTATTCAGTTTGTGAATCGTGTCTTCAAGAAAAAATGGTCAAACTATCCTTTATGGGATAAGGAGAAAGAGCCACGAAGATATTAGCTCTAGTACACACTGATGTATGTGGTCCATTTAATATACAAGTCAGGGGTGATTATGTCTACTTCATAACTTTTATTGATGATTATTCATGGTATGGATTTGTGTATTTGATACATCGAAAGTCTGAAATCTTTAAAAAGTTCATAGAGTTCAGACATGAAGTAGAAAAATAGATCGAAAAATTTATAAAGATTCTTCAATCAGATCGAGGAGAAGAATATCTTAGTGAAAAATTTCGGACCAATCTCAAGGATAATGGCATTGTCTCATAGTGGACACCTCTAGAGACACCTTAGCTCAATAGGGTATCTGAAAGGAGGAATCGAATCCTATTAGATATGGTCCGGTCCATGATGAGCTTCACAGATCTTCTTGTCTTTTTCTGGGGTTATGCATTGCTTTCTACGATTCATCTTTTGAATCAGGTTTCTTCTAAATTTGTTTCTACCACACCATATGAGTTATGGTATTGTAAGAAGCCAACTCTTGGATACCTCAAGATTTGAAGATGTCTTGCCTATGTCAAGCGACAGCAGACGGACAAGTTAGAGGTTAGATACTTTAGGGCTCATTTTATAGGATATCCTAAAAAAATTATGGAATACTATTTTTATCTTCCTGAGGATCACAATGTGATTGTGAGCTATCATGCCGTCTTCTTGAAAAGGAGTTTATCCAAGATGGAGATAGTGGGAGGAAGATTGAGCTCGAAGAGAAAGTCTTTGAAGAGCATCGAGTCTAAGAACCTGAACCCAATAATGAGCCAGTAGATGTGATACCTCCTCTACCTCGTAGATCAAGTAAGATCTTCCATCCTCCTGCAAGGTATTTAGGTATTCTTATAAAGGATTTAGAAGAAGCATTCCTTGTGGGAGATAGGGATATTAGGAATGATCCCAAAATCTACGATGAGGCAATGTTAGATGTAGACTCCAAGAAATGGATGGAAATGATGAAGTCAGAAATTGACTCCATGCATTCCAACCAGATTTTGTTCTTAGTAGATCCACCTGAAGATATTATACCTATTGGGTGTAAATAAATTTATAAAAAAAAAATTGGATCGGATGGTAAGGTAGAGACTTATAAGGTAAGATTAGTCGCGAAAGGTTATAGTAAATGTGAAAGCACTGACTATCATGAAACCTTTTCGTCTATGGCCATGCTGAAATTCATCCGTACTCTGCTTGCAATAGCAACCTTTCATGATTATTGTTGGTGCAGAATTCCATCAAAGTCGGAGTTGCTGGAGTCGAGTTGACCGCTGCCGCCGTCGGGACCTGCAAGGTAAGTCTAAACCGAAGTTGGGGGTGCTCTGACAAGACCCTCCGATGCTCAAGTCAGTACTCTGCTTCAACAGAAATGGAGTACTCAAGTGAAAATTTTAGCAGAGTTTTGAGATAAAGTTTAGAGCTTAGAGAAGAACGTATCTGGAGGTCCCTTTTTATAGATGGAGAGCGTAACTGATTGACAGCGATATCTGTAACCACCTGGTAATGGGCCGTTCAGAGCTGCGCGGAGTTTGTAACGGAGAGTAGTGGCGTCAGGGATCGTTCAGGGCCACGTGGAGTTTGTTACGGAGAGTGGAGTGGTGTCTGTTGTTGCAACTTGCCAAGGAGTGGTGGAGCCACGTAGAATCCATTGCAGAGAGTGGAGTAGGATAGTAGCCATTATCGTGACTTGCCAGAGAGTTCGGATCTGTCGGCTGGAGCTCGATTGGGATATCTGATGGAGTGGAATGGCTCTCTATCCTGTCGATCTAAGAGAAGCTCAGATGTTTGTGAGGCTGCTGATGAGTCCACTGTTGTCGAATGTCTAAGATGCTGATGCTACAGGTGGGAGTCATCTGCTGTAGAAGCTCGAATGGAGACTTTCTGTTGGTGAAGTCCGGTAGGAGTCCAGTTGCTAGGGAAGTCCGTCTGGAATTTACCTGATGTGGAAGCTCGTCTGAAGATTATCCGTCAGAGAAGTTCGATTTCATGAGAAATCTGACAGAGGGTCGGTCGGTGGTGGACCTCGGATGGCATTGGAGAGGTTCAACAGACACCGAAGGTGATCGACCACTGCAGAAATCCAACTGCTGGAGCCCGTCTGTTGTAGAAGCTCGATCGAAGATCGATTATCGTGGGGGCTCGGAGTAGCGACCCGACGATGGATCCTATCCCATCATAGAAGCTCGTCCAGGATCCGGCTACGAAGAAGCTCGGCTGAAGTCTACCTGTAATAGAAGTTTGGAAGAAATTTATTTACAGTAGAGGCTCGAACAAAATTTACTTATAGTAGATATCCGGGTAGACCGCCCACTGTAGAAGTTCAGAGTAAATCGCTCGTAGTAGAAGTTTGGAGTAGATCGCTCGTAGTAGAAGTTTAGCTCTCGCAGGAGCTCGGTTGGAATCCGGAAGGCGGTCGTCCATTGTAGAAACTTGGATGGAGTCTGATTACTGTAGAATCTCACTATCGGAGGAGTTTAGATATTGACGAAGTCCGAAAGAAGTTCGAAGAATAGTCGATCACTGTAGAAGGTCGGCTGATAGTGAGGCCCAGAAAGTCTTTGGAGCGATCCGGTAGACGGATGGAGAAGCTCATTGTTTGAGAAGTCCGGAAAGCTCAGACGGTCGAGGGGGTTCAGAGAGACGCCACACAAGGTCGGAAGCTGGAAAAGTCCTGTTGGTGTCGGAAGTTGGAAAAGCCCTGTTGGGGTCGGTCTTTTACAAACTTTGATCGGGGGATATTTTATACCCAACACCAGTCCCCTTACTTTCAAGTTCGGGTTCCGAATGAAGGAAGTACAGAGAAATTCTCTCGATCGAAGTTGCCCCCCTCAATTTCGCACTCGATGGTTACCAGATATTTTGGCGCTTGGTGCGCTGGTGTCAGAGTTTTTCAAATCAAGGCGATCCAAAAAGATTTTTTCTGAATTTCCACTGGGGCTTGGCTCTAGGTATGATGCAATAATGACTTTGTAAGCTGTCAGCTATTTTTGGTAGCCTGTCATAGTGAGTGGGACACGCGGCAAGTGTAGGTCAGTCAGAGGAGATCTGCGATCATAACTGCTTCGGATCCTGTTGCCTATTTAAACACATCCTCCTCCTTCAGGGGTTTCACTTTGCCTGAGAGAGTCCCTCGGTCCCTTCCTCTTCTTTGAGAGCTCCAGCCTCCTTGAGCATCCTTCCGACCTTAGGCATCCTCTGGGTCGACTTCCATCGCCCTTGCCATCTTCCTGCACTTCATCGAAACTTCTTGCCATTTTTCTGTTCTTTTTCTTCATATTCCATTCGTTTAGCTTCCTGAGAGCTTGTTTGCTATTTTTCTCAATTTTTTTCAAGATTTTTATGGCTTCTATTTGATCCAAAATATCTTCCGATATCTCCTCTTCTAGCGGTTCTAGAAGTTCGTCAGCCCCAGTTTCCCAGAGTCCTTGCACCGTAGTCGGACCTATAGTCGGGACCGAACCTCGTCTGGTCTTTGCGTCGGACACCATCCCCAGCTCTTTGACTCCGGATGAACTCTCACTGATAAGGATTCAGTATGGAGTTCCTCCGGAGTACAAGCTGGAGCTTCTCGGGCTAACTGACCGGGCTAGCACCCCTCCTCCCGACCGCTTCTGTCTGTACCAGGAGGCCTTCCGTGCTAGACTTCAGCTTCCACTTTCACTTTTTGTCGTCGCCCTCTTCCATTTTCTGAATATTTCTCTAGTCTCAGTAGCGCCGAACTCTTTTATGTTTTTGATAGGATTTTTTTTCTTTATAGTTTAGCTGAAGTTCGGCCGACTCTTTCCTTGTTTAGGAATTTCTACACCTTCAAGCGTCATCCCTCGACAAAAAACTGGTGGTACTTCTCTCCTTAGTTCAGTAGAAAGGAATTGCTGAAAGGCGCCTCATCTTCTATCCACAACTGAAAGGAGAGGTTCTTCTATGTCCAATGCCCGACCTTGGAGCTAGGATTACCCCCTTGGGGCTCTCTGAGGGATTCCGTCCGTCGGGCTTCTAACCTGGAAAGGGACGACCTCGAAGCCTCCAAAAAGCTCGAGGCCTATCAAGCCCCCTCCTCTCCGAACTTCTGAAGGAACAACTTTTGTTCAACGTCAGCCTGAGTCCTCTTAACCTTGCCGGTACCTTTTTTTTTTTTTTGCTGCTTCTCCTTTCTCTTATTCCATCTCTGAGCCATGTTGATCTTCTTTTATTGCAGACATGGATGCAGGCGTGGCTCGGAGGTTAGCTCAGGGTCTTAAGACCCACAAGAGAAAAAATGCCTCGACTTCGGGGTCAGTGAAGAAAGCCAGGACAGAAGGGACAAGCTTGGTCGTGCCTGCTCAGGTGGCCGTTGCCGTCGACGTCCCTTCCGACGTCGAACCCGAAGTCCCCCGAGCCCTTTCAAGGAGCCCCCCAGCCGAGGATCCCACTCCAGAGGCTCGTCCCGAGGGGGCACCTGGGGTTGAAGGGAGGAGGAGAAAGAAGACCCTGGCCCGAAAGAGCCACAGTCGCAAGGCTGCTGTTGAGGGGGCCGGCGGCTCCGAAGAAGACCTGAGGGAAAATCCCTTCAACAATAGAGATTTAATAAAGAGACTGGTCGAAGGGTGCATTCTACCCAAGGTCGTCCAGAGGATCGTCCTTGCCGATCTCGAGCTGTGGGTCTGGGACTCTCTGGGATCTTTCCTCGAAGTAGGTTAATTCACTTTTTCTTCTCCTTCTTGCTTCTTTACTTAATTTATTCCTTAGCCTTTATATTGACCCTCGGCCTCTCTTGCAGATTGGACACCAGCTTGTCACCAACGTCGAGGCGATGAAGATCGCCAAGAGAGAGGCAGCTCGGGCGGAGGAAGGTCGCTGGCTGGGGCCGCCCGCCTTAAAGAAAAGATCGCTGAGGTCCTAGGTCTCCACAAGGTGCTAGAAAAGAAGGGACAAACCTCGTCCGATCTGAGGACCGCCTTGGAGGAGGAGAGAAAGAAGGCTGAGGCCGAGGTCTCCGATCTGAAGGCGCAGGTTTTTGAGTTGAGGGTGCAGGTTTTCGAGCTGAAAGCGCAGATCCCATCCCTGGTCTCGGAGGCAGGGGCCCGAGCAGTGGAGGAGTTCAAGGCCTCCTCCGAGATGGAGGATCTAAAGGTTCAGTTTGGCCAGGATGCCTTCATCAAGGGTTTCGAACTCTGCTAAGAGAAAGTGACTGGAAGATTTTTTGAACTGGATCTCGGCTTCCTGGATGAGGCATCCGACGATGAAGTCGGATTATCCGAAGCCACTGTCGGTCCTCCCCCAGTCGGGACCTCGTCGACCGCCACGGCCATCGCTACCGATCTTTCGGGGATGCCGAGCCCCTCCACTTCTGCCCCAGAGGTCCGAACCTCTAACTTTATATTTTTTTTTGTGGTGACTTTTCTTCATTTTCTTGTACTTGAAAATTATTTAATCAATGAAATCGGATTCTTCTTTATAGAGGCCCCTTTTTTTTTTCTTTTGTATTCTTTTCCTTCTCTTTTGTCCTCTTGTACTAATTTGAGTCATGGCGCTTTTGTCTCCCAACGACAGTGCCCGTCGAAGCTCTTCCCCTACCACAGGGGATCCCTCTGAAGTCGATGATCGAGATCTCAGAAGGAAAGTTTGTCAGTTGACGAAGAAATTCAAGAAGCTGGAAGATGAACTTCACCGACTGAGGAAGAGCCATTCGGAAGTCACTGCGGAGGCTGTTCGCCTTCAGGACCTCCATAGAAAGGGTCTCATGGAATACATCCGAAGGAAGGCTGACTTCGTGACGGAGCTCGAGGAACTTCGAAAATGTGCCAGCGATTGATCTTGGACTCAGGCTTCCAAGATCAGCTCCCTTGAAGTCGAGCTGGCGGCCGCAGGGAGAAGATCAGCCAGTTGGAGGGGAGCTCTCCTGGCTCATAATCCAAGCCGATCGTGATCGAGACTGGTCGAAGAAGTTCTCTGACCTTCAAAAGTAGCTACAGGATGCTGAGGCAAACTACAACGCCTACCGAGTCGGCTGGAGCGGCAAGTAGAGGACTACCGAAGGAAGCTCCAAACGCGACCGACAAAGTTGCCTGCCTTCGAAAGTAGTTATCTAAGAGAGTCCAGCTTGCCTCTGCACAAGGCTCCGACGAGCTCCATTCCTTGAGGGGGACCATGGCAGAACTGTCTGTGGCCCTTGGGCGGAAGGAGGCCGAACTACAGTGGTTGAAGATTCAGTTGGTCCACAAGCAACAGGCAGTCAAAGATGTCGAGGCGGAGTCCGAGGTCCTGAGGAAGAGGCTTCGAGAGTCGGAGGGTGAGAGCCAGCAGTTCTACCAGATGTACCGAGATATGCTGCTGAGAAAAATGAAACTAGAGAAAGAAGTCAAAAACTTAAAGCAATCCCTAATAAAGACCGAAATCGAGAGCTCGAAGTCAGAAGAAGCTGGGCCTCCTTAGAGCTCCCCTTTTTTTTTTATCTTTCATCTTTCCATGTATTCTTTTTCTTTTCTTGTCATTTCTCTTTTTGGCCTTCAAGGCTCTGTAATATATACTTCACTAATGAAATGAAAAGAAAATTTTCCATTACCTTGTCCATTTTGGTATTGAGTTATCGTTTACTGAACTTCTTTTTCTTTTGTCTTGTCTGACGCTGTCGTTGTTTGAAGGTTTTTGATCGCCGCCGTGTTGATTTGCCTTTTTGGTTCATGATCGTAGGTCTTTTCGAGGCCATTTGAGTTTGACACTTCCTCCCGGTGCTCGAGCTTGGGGATCCGAACTTCTCGTTACCTTGAGGAAGTCGATTTCTCCTCGACTGTGTTGAGTTCCCTCTTAGTGATTGAGGGTTTTCGATAGGAATATCCTTCCTCGTTGAGACGAGGTCTCTTGGGTCTTTGATGTAGTTTATTTTTTACTTATCGCTGGTGTAGTTTGTCGCTTTCCTTTTAATCTTTTCTCCTTTTTTTTGTGTTCGAGTGAGGATTTTTTCTCTGCTCTTAACGGGGTCGTGAGAGCGTAGAGAAGCCATTGAGGAGGCTTTCCTCCTCATCTGGTCTTGATCGACTAGGTCTTTATTTGTGTCAGGATCAGGTTCTCTTCTTTTTTGACAATCAGTTTCAGCTCATGTTAGGATGAGGTTCTCCTTTTGTTCCTACCAAGGCTGTGGGGGCACGTAAGGGCCGCTGAAGGGCCTCTCCCCCTATCCGATCTTTAAGTAACGGGCCTTCGGCTTTGCTCATGTTAGGACGAGGTTCTCCTCCTGTTCCTAACAAGGCTGTGGGGGCACATTGTTATGATCCAGATGGTGTGCCAAGGCCCAGGAGACCAAGGCTAAGCCAAGGTCCATCATTCATGAGGGCTTCATGGAGACTCTAGGGCTAGTTGGGCCCTAGGTTGAAAGGCTGTGGGCCTTTCGGGTTCTTGAGGTCTAAGTTATGTGAGCCTCAAGGACCAACTCTTTATGGGTCAGGTCTGGGCCCAGGAGAGGTGAGATTAGGTCAAGTCATGGGTGTATATGGGCTTGGGTTAACCTAATCTCCCATAGAGTTGGTCAAGGGAGTTTTGGGTTTGGGTCACTTGACCCGGTGTTTATATATACATGTATTGTGTATAGGTTGGATAAAGCCAAGAAAATAGACAACTCTTTCTCTCAAGTCTCTCTCTCTCTTCTCCCTCTCTCTCCAGTCATCTTCCATGCCCAGGAGCAAGAAACCCTAGGGTTTCTTGCCGCCAGTCCATAAAAGGAAAGAAAGGAAGGGAGGTGCTAGCCTCTTCCCCCTTGGAGCCGCCAGCCATTTCTTCTCTCCCCTCTCTTGCAGCACCCAAACACTAGGTCCAGGACTTGAAATCTCTTGAGAAGAGGTTGGTATAAGTTTCTCTCAAATCTAATGTTGATCTGAGGTCATTTGAGGCACGGGTGAGATCTCATCAACAGATCTACAGGAAAGGCTGCAGCAGGACAGATCTGCGAGGTCTGTCTCCATCTATCATCTTCTCTATCTAGAATATCTGATTAAGATCTATGAATTGAAGGACCTCGGTCTAGGTCTGATCTGATTGGGTACCAGATCTTGGATTTTTTAGAGGTGAGATCAGAGGCATTCTTCATCTGGAATGAAAGGCTGACGAAGAAGACAACAACCAGGCTGATTTCGTCAAGGGCCTTGGATCGTGTCCAGACGACTCCAGATCTATTCGTTGCTAGTTCCGCTGCACCCAAGGTCTGTGGAGGAGTCGAGATCATGCTCCAACACACATAAGGGCCATTGCGAGGGCCTCTCCCCCATCGTCTTTAAGTAATCGGGCCTTCAACTTTGCTCATGTTAGGACGAGGTTCTCCTCCTGTTCCTAAAAAGCTATGGAGGCACATTGTTATGATCCAGGTGGTGTGCCCAAGGTCCAGGGGATCAAGGTAAGGCCAGGTATATCATTCATGAGGGCTTCATGAAGACTCTAGGGCTAGTTGGGCCCTAGGTTGAAAGGCTGTGGGCCTTTCGGGTTCTTGAGGTCTAGGTTATGTGGGCCTCAAGGGACCAACTCTTTATGGGTCAGATCTGGGCCCAGGAGAGGTGAGATTAGGTCAAGTCATGGGTGTATATGGGCTTGGGTTAACCTAATCTCCCATAGAGTTGGTCAAGGGAGTTTTGGGTTTGGGTCACTTAACCCGGTGTTTATATATACATGTACTGTGTATAGGTTGGATAAACCAAGAAAATAGACAACTCTTTCTCCAAGTCTCTCTCTCTCTTCTCCCTCTCTCTCCAGCCATCTTCCACACCAGGAGCAAGAAACCCTAGGGTTTCTTGCCGCCAGTCCATAAAAGGAAAGAAAGGAAGGGAGGCCTAGCCTCTTCCCCCTTGGAGCTGCCAGCCATTTCTTCTCTCCCTCTCTTGCAGGCACCCAAACACTAGATCCAGGACCTGAAATCTCTTGAGAAGAGGTTGGTACAAGTTTCTCTCAGATCTGGAGTTGATCTGAGGTCGTTTGAGGCACGGGTGAGATCTCCATCAACAGATCTATAGGAAAGGCTGCAGCAGGACAGATCTGCGAGGTCTGTCTCCATCTATCATCTTCTCTATCTAGAATACCCTGATTCAAGATCTATAAATTGGAGGACCTCGGTCCAGGTCTGATCTGGTTGGGTACCAAATCTTGGATTTTTTAGAGGTGAGATCAGAGGAGTTCTTCATCTGGAATGAAAGGCTGACGAAGAAGACAGCAACCAGGCTGATTTCGTCAAGGGCCTTGGATCGTATCTAGATGACTCCAGATCTATTCGTTGCTGGTTCCACTGCACCCAAGGTCGTGGGAGGAGCCAAGATCGTGCTCCAATAGTTGGTATCAGAGCCACGGTGGTGAGGAAGCGGTTCCAAGTGCGAGAAGTTGAAGATCCCAAGTGCTAAAAATTTTCAGCAAGGTACCATCAAGGTATATTCTACACTTCTTGATTTTATATTGCTTGTTTGGCTTGGATCCAGTCATGGGCAGCAATATGAAGGTCAATTTTGAGAAGTTTGATGGCAAAAAAAATTTTTCATGTGAAAAATTTGGGTGGAGGATCTTCTGGTGCAAGCAGATCTAGATCAGGCTTTGGATGAGAAGCCTGAGGGAATGACAGATAGACAGTGGGCATCATTGGAGAAGAAAGCATGCTCGGTGATCAGAGGATGTTTGCGGATGCGGCATTATATTCGTGCTGGAAGAAAAGACCCTGAAGGGCCTTTGGTCGAAGTTGCACACCATGTACATGGGGAAGAATATGTGCAACAAGCTGATGCTGAAGAAGAGGTTGTACAGTCTTCGGATGCAGGAGGGATCTGATGTGATTGGCCACATTCAGAGGTTCGACCAGTTGTGCACGGAGTTGGTGAATATCGGGGTGAAGCTGAATGAGGAGGACAAGTCTCTATTGCTTCTATGTTCGCTGCCCAGATCATATGATTCTTTGGTGACTACACTGCTCTACGGCAAGGAGACTCTGGAGTATGAGGACATGGTCTCGGTACTAAGGTCGAATGAGCAGAGAGAAAAGTTGACTAGAGATCGGGCTCCCCAGGAGGGTTTGGCAGTAGGGGAGAGGACAGGTAGAGGTAGAGGCAGAAGCAAGTCCAGGGGGCGGTCCAAGTCAGGAAGGGAAAGAAAGAGGTGAAATGCTTCAAGTGCAACGAGTTCGGGCACTTCAAGCGAGAATGTCCACTATGGAAGAGCAAGAAGGGAGAAAGAAGTGGCTCAGAATCAGTGAGTGTAGTTGCTGGGCAGCAGGTGGAGGATGATCTACTTGTGGTATCAGATGGTCACAGGCAGTACACAGAGGAGTGGACACTAGACTCTGCGTGCTCACATCACTACACACCACACAGGTCTTGGTTTGCTACATACACCAAGACAGATGAGGGATTAGTGACTCTAGGCGACAATCATCCTTGCAAGGTGGCTGGGATAGGGACAGTCAGGGTGAGGATGTTTGATGGGATTGTGAGGACATTGATAAATTAAAGCACATCCTGGAGTTGGAGAAGAATCTGGTGTCACTAGGCTACTTGGAGCGTAGTGGATACAGCTTCAGCAGTAGGGCTAGAACGGAGTACTGAACATCTCAATGGAGCTATGGTAGTGATGAGAGGCAGGAGGTTGGACAATAACCTCTATCGCATGGAGAGATCTGTGGTGACCGAAGAGTCTGATGCAGCAGCTGCAGCACAGGACAGGAGGGGACTTACAGGATGTGGCACTACCGCTTAGGCCATATGGGTGATAGAGGGCTAATGGAGTTGAGTAGGAGAGGACTCATATCTGATCTGGAGGATGGTGCTACAGGGAAGATCTGTGAGCCTTGCCAGATGGGAAAGCAGAGAAGAGTTCAGTTCACCATCAGTACAGCCCGCAGTGCAGCCCCTCTGGAGTTAGTACACACAGATGTGTGGGGACCAGCCCAGTTTTAGCTAGGAATGGGGCCAGATACTTCATGACCCTGATTGATGATTTCTCAAGGAAGCTCTAGATTTACTTCATGAGAGAGAAGTCAGAGGTCTTCACCAAGTTCAAGATCTGGAGAGCGGAGGTGGAGAAGGAGTAGGGGAGGAGTGTGACGTGTCTGAGGTCAGACAATGGCGGAGAGTACACCAGCAGAGAGTTCCAGGACTACTGTGAGGAGTGTGGGATCAGGAGACACTTCTCAGTTAGGGGGACTCCACAGCAGAATGGTGTGGCCGAGAGGATGAACAGAACACTTTTAGAAAAGGCACGATGCATGAGGCTGCAGGCAGGGCTTCCAAAGGAATTCTGGGTTGACACAGTTGACGCAGCGGGTTACTTGGTCAATCGGTCACCTCACATCAGGTTGGATGGCAGGCTTCCAGAGGAGGTGTGGTCTGGGAGGACAGTTGGGCTGGGCCATCTATGGGTATTTGGGTGCACGGCCTATGTGCACATTGGAGCTGGTGAGCGGAGCAAGCTAGATGCCAGATCATGCAAGGCGATGTTTCTAGGCTATCCGCGAGGAGTCAAGGGATACAGGCTGTGGGATCCCTTGGAAAAGAAGGTCATCATTAGTCAGGATGTGACTTTTGATGAGGAGTCAGTCTTACGAAGGCGAGCAGGCATGGAGGAGCAGCAGGAGCAGGAGGAGGTCAGCAGGGTGCTGCTGGACAGCTTACCTCTTTTATTTTGCCTCTTGCAGGTACTACAGGAGGACATGATATTCAGGTGGAGAACCTACCTAAGGTGTCTCCATAGGTGGAGAGGACTCGGATGGATGATCGAGACAGAGAGGTCCAGCAGGAGCGAGCTGGATCGAGGACTGATATCGGTGTTCCCTACACAAGCCCAAGAGGACCATCAGGCAACCGGACCGATATGGCTTCGAGGAGATGCTATCATATGCCCTGGTGACAGCGAATGGAGACCCATATATGTATCAGGAGGCTATTGAGAGCCAGGACAGAGAGCGGTGGGTCCAGGCAATATCGAGGAGATGCAGTCTCTCCACCAGAATCAGACGTGGCGATTGGTGCAATTGCCACAGGGGAAGAGGCCCATTGGCTGCAAATGGGTCTACAGTCGCAAGGACAGAGTGGAGCTGGTTGAGGTCTTGGGACACCAAGGTGGAGATTGTTATGATCCAGGTGGTGTGCCCAAGGCCCAGAGGACCAAGGCTAAGGCTAAGGTCCATCATCATGAGGGCTTCATGGAGACTCTAGGGCTAGTTGGGCCTTAGGTTGAAAGGTTATGGGCCTTTCGGGTTCTTGAGGTCTAGGTTATGTGGGCCTCAAGGGACCAACTCTTTATGGGCCAAGTCTGAGCCCAGGAGAGGTGAGATTAGGTCGAGTCATGGGTGTACATGGGCTTGGGTTAACCTAATCTCCCATAGAGTTGGTCAAGAGAGTTTTGGGTTTGGATCACTTGATTTGGTGTTTATATATACATGTACTGTGTATAGGTTGGATAAAGCCAAGAAAATAGATAACTCTTTCTCCCAAGTCTCTCTCTCTCTTCTCCCTCTCTCTCCAGCCATCTTCCATGCCCAGGAGCAAGAAACCCTAGGGTTTCTTGCCGCCAGTCCATAAAAGGAAAGAAAGGAAGGGAGGCGCTAGCCTCTTCCCCCTTGGAGCCGCCAGCCATTTCTTCTCTCCCCTCTCTTGTAGGTACCCAAACACCAGGTCCAGGACCTGAAATCTCTTGAGAAGAGATTGGTACAAGGTCCTCTCAGATCTGGAGTTGATCTGAGGTCGTTTGAGGTGCGGGTGAGATTTCCATCAACAGATCTACAGGAAAGGCTGCAGCAGGACAGATCTGCGAGGTCTGTCTCCATCTATCATCTTTCCTATCTAGAATACCCCGATTCAAGATCTATAAATTGGAGGACCTCGGTTTAGGTCTGATCTAGTTGGATACCAGATCTTGGATTTTTTAGAGGTGAGATCAGAGGCGTTCTTCATCTGGAACGAAAGACTGATGAAGAAGACAGCAACCAGCTGATTCGTCAAGGGCCTTGGATCGTGTCCAGACGACTCCAATCTATTCGTTGCTGGTTCGCTGCACCCAAGGTCCGTGGGAGGAGCCGAGATCGTACTCCAATACACATAAGGGCCATTGGAGGGCCTCTCCCCCCATCCAATTTTTAAGTAATCGGGCCTTCAACTTTCCTCATGTTAGGACGAGGTTCTCCTCCTATTCCTAACAAGACTGTGGGGGCACATAAGGGCCGTTGCGAGGGCCTCTCCCTTCATCCGATCTTTAAGTAACCAGGCCTTCAACTTTGCTCATATTAGGATGAGGTTCTCCTCCTATTCCTAACAAGGCCGTGGGGGCACACAAGGGCTATTGCGAAGGCCTCTCCCCCCATCCGGTCTTTAAGTAACCGGACCTTCGACTTTCTTATGTTAGGACGAGGTTCTCCTCTTGTTCCTAACATGCTTAATTTCAACTGAATGAAAGAGTTACTTCCTGTCGTTATAAGCTCATGCTGAAAGGATAAACATGCAAATGTAAAACTTTTATTTAAGGCAAAGCTATTGGTAATACATTCATAGATTTTTCAATCCTATAGCCGCGGAAGGTCTGCTCCTCATCGGGGTCCTCCTAAGATGGAGTTGATAATCCCAATTAGAGGCCGATCTTCAGGCGCTCCTCCCTCCTTGGGGCTCCGGCCGTGGCAGAGCCCTAGGTCGGTCTTCCCTACCTTCAGGTCGGCATCGAATGAATCTGTCGAGCCGACCTCATCTGATGAGCTCCTCGATCTCGTCTCGAAGCTGGATACACTCCTCTGTGTCGTGGCTGTGGTCACGATGATAGAGGCAGAACTTGTTAGGATTGCACTTCCCGAGGTGTGTGCGCATCCTTTCCGACCTTAGCAGTTGCTCTCTGACCTCCATCAGCACTTGAGTTTTCGATGTGTTGAGGGGGACGTAGCTGTGAATCTTTCCGGAGGAGAGCTCCATCAAACTTTGTGGTCTGAGCTCCTCTACCTACGAGCCCGGGGGGGAGTTTGGACATGCTTGTGTCCGAAGGGAGTTCGAGAATGTGGCCGAGCTTCACTCGACTCTTTTTCAACTGCGGGCTTGCTGGAGTCCCCAGCCTGCGCTGCTTAACGGCCTCCTCGTCCTTCATCTTGAAGGCTTCTTCTGCTCGACATATCCTTCGGCCCGAGCCAGTAAATCAGTAAAGTCCCTGGGATATTTTTTTTTCAAAAAAATAGAAGATCGTTCTTTTAAAGACCGCCCTTCAGGGCGGCCATCGCGACCGATTGGTTCAAGTTTCGGACCTCCAACGCGGTGATGTTAAAGTGGTTGATGTAGTCTCGGATGGATTCTCTCTCCTTCTGTTGATGTTGATAAGGGACTCCGAACCTCTATGGGGATGCCGGCTGCTAACAAAATGAGCCGCAAACTGGTGGCTCATCTGATCAAAGGAGAAGATAGTATCCGGCTTCAGCATCGAGTACCAGTTCCTTGCTGCTTCCTTCAAGGTGGATGAAAAGCTCGCACAAGATGGCGTCTGGCATGCCATGGAGCAGCATCATTATCCAGAAAGCCTCCAGGTGGTTAATCAGATCCGAGGTCCCATCGTAGCTTTCGAATTGGGGGAGCTTGAAGTTTGGCAGGATCGGTTCCTGCATGATCATTTGAGAGAAAGGAGGGTCAGTACAGATATCCTCACCATAAGCAGGGGGAGCGTGACGGAGCTCTTCGATCCGCCGGTTCATCTCCTGGAGCCTTCGATCTAGGAGGTCCTCTCGACTGCGAGTCTTGAGGGTCTTCTGGTAGAGTGGAGGTAGGGATCCTCTGGGAGTGGAATCATGATCAGACTGAGGGCTCTCCACCCTTGGATTCCCCTTTTCGGGGAAGACAAGATGACTGGCCCAGGTGGCCCACCCTACTATCGGATCTTGGAACTCCGATGATGCTCTTTCCAACCGCACTGACGCCTGCGACTGTTGCTGCTGCTGCTGCATGGCCTGCACTGCTTCAGTGAGGCCTCTGACCTGCTGAACCAGCAGGTCGAACTGCTCCATACCGACTGTCATTACCAGAGGAGGAGGAGTCTGAGAAACTGGATGCGAGGCTAGAGCCTGAGACCTGGCCGCGGAGGCCATGGATCGCCTGGTGGATGCCTTTCAGAAGGCATCAGGTGAGATCTAGTAGGAGAAGGAGAAGAGGACGTTGGAGAAGATGACCGAAGACAGTCCCGTTGAGCACTCCTTTAAGAACAAGGGTACCGCAAAGACACAGCATCCTTCCTCTAGCGCCAATTCTGTTGGTGTAGAATTTCACCGAAGCCAGAGTTGTTGGAGTCGAGATGACTACGGCATCGTCGGGACCTACAAGGAAAGTCTAAACTGGAGTTGGGGGTGCTCCGGCAAGACCTCCAATGCTCAAGTCAGTACTTTGTTTCAACAGAAATGGAGTGCTCGAGTGAAAATTTTAGTAAAGTTTTGAGATAAAGTTTAGAGCTTAGAGACGAACGTATCTGGGGGTCCCTTTTTATAAATGGAGAGCATAACTGATTGACAGCAATGTTTGTAACCACCTGGTAGTGGGCCGTTTAGAGCCGTGCGGAGTTTGTTACGGAGAGTAGTGGCGTCAGGGGTCGTTCAGGGCCACGTGGAGTTTGTTACGGAGAGTGGAGTGGTGTCCGTTGTTGCGACTTGCTAGGGAGTGGTGGAGCCACACAAATTCATTGTAGAGAGTGGAGTAGGTAGTGGCCATTGTCGTGACTTGCCAGAGAGTTCAGATCTGTCAGCTGGAGCTCGGCTGGGATATCTGATGGAGCGGAATGACTCTCTATCCTGTCGATCTAGGAGAAGCTCGGATGTTTTGAGGCTGTTGACGAGTCTACTGTTGTCAGATGCTTTAGGCGCTGATGCTACAGGTGGGAGTCATCTGCTTTAGAAGCTCGGATGGAGACTTTCTGTAGGTGAAGTCCGATAGGAGTCCAGTTGCTAGGAAAGTCGTTGGGATTTGCCTGATGTGGAAGCTCGTCTGAAGATTATCCATCGGAGAAGTCTGGTTTCATGAGGAATCTAGCAGAGGGTCGACCGCGGTGGACCTCGGATGGCGTTGGGGAGGTTCGCAGACACCGGAGGTGATCGACCGCTGTAGAAATCCAGCTGCTGGAGCCCATCTGTTGTAGAAGCTCGATCGAAGATCGGTTGTCATGGGGGCTCGGAGTAGTGACCCAGTCGGTGGATCCTATCCCGTTGTAGAAGCTCATCCGGGATCCGGCTACGAAAAGCTCGGCTGAAGTCTACCTGTAATAGAAGTTTGGAAGAAATTTATTTACAGTAGAGGCTCGAATGGAATTTATTTACAGTAGATATCTGGGGTAGACCGCTCGCTGTAGGAGTTTGGAGTAGACCGTTTGTAGTAGAAGTTCGGAGTAGACCGCTCGTAGTAGAAGTTTGGCTCTCGCAGGAGCTCGGTTGGAATCCGAAAGGCGATCGATCATTGTAGAAACTTGGATGGAGTCTGATTACTGTAGAAATCTCGCTGTCGGAGGAGTTCGGATATTGATGAAGTTTGGAAGAAGTTCGAAGAATAGTCGATCACTGTAGAAGGTCGGCTGATAGTGAGGCCCAGAGAGCCTTTGGAGAGGCCCGGTAGATAGATGGAGAAGCTCATTGTTGGAGAAGTCGGAAGCTCGGATGGTCGAGGGGGTTCAGAGAGATGCCACACAAGGTCGGAAGCTGGAAAAGCCCTGTTGGGGTCGGAAGCTGGAAAAGCCCTGTTGGGGTCGATCTTTTACAAACTTCGGTCGGGGGTATTTTATATCCAAAAATTATGAAATTTAGCAGATGGATGTGAAAATCACCTTTCTAAATGGATATCTTGAGGAAGATATCTATATGGACAGCCTTTGAATTTCACATCCAATGATAGTGATCACAAGGTCTGCAAGCTACAAAGATCCATATATGGACTCAAGCAAGCATCTCGAAGTTGGAACACTTATTTCAATGATGTGATAAAAATATTTGATTTCATCAAAAATGAGGAGGAGCCATGTGTGTATAAAAATGTTAGTGGGAGTATTATCACATTCCTCGTATTGTGCGTGGATGATATCCTCCTGATTGAAAATGATATTCCCATGCTGACGTTGGTCAAAGTATGGTTGTCGAAAGAGTTTATCATAAAAGACCTAGGAGAAGCTTCCTACATTCTTGGTATAAAGGTTTATAGAGATAGATCTAAGAGAATGATAGAACTCTCACAGCGAATATACATAGAGGAGGTGCTGAAGAGGTTCAGCATGAAAAATTCTAAGAGGAGTCTTTTTCCTCTTAGACATGGCATTCATCTCTCTAAGAAGATGCGCCCTGACACACCTAAGGAGATCTAGTGCATGAGCAAGATCCCTTATGCTTCTGCAATAGAAAACTTCATGTACGCCATGTTATGTACACGTCCTAATATAGCACTTGCTGTGAGTGTCACGAGAGGATATCAGGCAAATCCAGATGAAGAACACTGGATTGCTGTTAAAAACATCCTTAAGTACTTAAGAAGGACTAAGGATATGATGTTGGTCTTTGGTGGAAGATCAGAGCAAAAGTTGAGGATACACCAATTCAGACTTTATGACTGATATCGATAATAGAAAGTCTACATTGGGGTATATCTTCTTATGTAATGAAGATGTGGTTAGCTGGAAGAGTTTCAAGCAGCAGATCATTGCAGATTTGATCTTGGAAGCCGAGTTCATCACCGCAACTAAAGCTACGAAGGAAGTTTTTTGGTTCAAAAAATTCATTATGGAGTTGGATGTGATACCATCAGATGTCATTGCACTGTACTGTGACAACAACGATACCATAGCCCTCACTAAAGAGCCAGATCTGATTAGAAGTCTAAGCATATAGAATGATAGTTTCACATCATACGCGAATACCTCGAAAAAAATTCATCGAGGTGCAGAGAGTCGACTCCATACTGAATGTGGCAGATCTGCTGACCAAGCCTCTTAACCAGTAGAAGATCGAAGCTCACTTTGAGAAGATGGATCTTAGATATATGGCCAATTGGCTTTAGGTCAAGTGAAAATTTGTTAGATTTGTGCCCTAGAAGCTAATTGTTGGCTGACACATTATGTAATTTCAGGACTTAAATTTATACTTGTAATTTTTTTATTATCAATAAAGAGTTTTTCTTTTCAATCATATTTATATGTCCATGATTTATTCTAAAAATTAACAAAAATAATTTTTATATATTTTTAAAGTGTTAAAAATTTGAGATATATATTAATTAGTAGTTATAAATACTCCCAATCAAAAGATTATCATGGAGGATAGTGATCAATCCATTTGAGATCGGTACATGGTTCACCTCTCTTATGGGCAGATCAATCTCAGATATGCAATATAGAGACACTAGAGTGAGGGTGCAGGTGGTTGTTAGAGAACAACTTACACTGAGCGTGACCAACACGAGAACCACAAAGATGTCTACTCACTCATTAGTGATCTTCTCAATGCTGCAGTGGTGTGAGGGATCTTTTGACCCCAATGTCATTGGCTATTCGCAATGGGGCAGGCTACTGGGTTTGACTGCATGTTCTCTTAGTCCCTAGCTATTCAGATCCTTGCTGTATATGTTGGCTTCAATAGGTTCAGATTTACTGTTTGAGTAGGATGCACCTAGATGGAATCTATCGATCTTGATAGAAAAGGAGAAGTCCTATGTGATTTGCAAGACTGAGTTTAGGAAGTCTTTGATCAAAGCAAGTGTGAATATCAGAAAAGAGTTTTCACATGATTCACAAATGAATTCGAATCGAGTCAATCTAGTATATGTCTGACGATGGGGTCTGATGAATTCTCCATGACCTCCATCAAGTCGAGACTCATAAAGAAGGACTAATCATATAATAACTACATCTAGGAGTTCATACTTTCATTCTACTGGATTGTCACTATATACTGCTAGATGTCACTGATAGATTGTGAGATTCATCGAACGTCGTCTTGATGATCGATGGCCCTCGAAGGATAGAATTGAAAATATTTCAATCCATCAAAAAGAGTTTTGATGATATTGTGATGGAGATCACAATATATCTCACTATCAGATAGAATGGAACCTATGGGTCACAATTAAGAAATTTAATCTCGAATTTGTCAATTAAACTTATAAAGTTTCAATTGGGTTAGAATTTATTGAAATCCTATTAGGTTTATGAGAACCATGCTAACACATGGTTAAACCTAATTCTTCTTGAGACTTCGATTTGATCAAGTCCATAGCCTTGAACCTAATCTAAATTCATTTGAATTTTAATTGGGCTCTTAAGTATGAGCCCAAGAGGATTGGATAATGTCAATGATTTGGCATAAATTATCCTAACATTATCTCTTCATTATCTCCTAATTATCTCTAAGTGTATGTGCGGAATAGAAGGAAAAAATGGGTGGTGCCTTCCTTCATTTTGGCAGGATAAGGGGCACCAATCCCCAGGATTTTGCAAGAGGGGCCCGCCCCTCTTATGGCTTGGCATGGAGAAGAGAGAGAGAGAGAGGGGCCATGCCCCCTTTCTTGATCAAAGTCCTACTATGGGGTGCCAACTACCTGACTTGTATTCCATGGGGCACCCCTTGTACCTACCTAAAGGGACTGATAATATGTCAATTATATCTGATTTTATTGAAAAAAAATTAGATTAAAAAGATAGATTATTCTTATGAGATAAGGATGTATCTTTTTTAAGATAATTGGATTCCTATTATGAGTCAAGGTAGAGCTTATATAAAGAGAAGGTCTCTAGGGTTTCTAAGAAGAAGAATTTTATGAAACAAAAAGTTGCTCTCTCCTTTCTCCACACCTCCCCTCCTCTCTCTCTTCTCTTCCACACCCAAGGGTTGGGCATCCCACTTTCCACATGCCAAAAGGTAGAGGTGAGTTTTCTTCAAGAGCGAAGAACGAGGAGAAGAAGAAGACTGTAGATCAAGAAGTTGATCCCGCAGTCTAGATCAAAGAGTTGATCTGAGTTCTAAGATTGAGATTCTATTTGGAGAAGAAGAATCTACTACAAAAAGATCAGTTCAAGATTGATCTCGATGGATATCTGTAGAGGTCGGACATGTGTGTGGCTCGAGTATCTACGAATCCGTGATCATCGGTAGCGGTGAATATCTACCCATGCTAAGGTATTGAGATTCAATCTCATACTTATTTTTAAATTTAGATTATATATTTATTTTTCTCCTGAACTTGGGTAGGATTAGATTTGACCTTATGCATGTGGGGTTAAAGGGTTTAATTTGTTTGTTTTTCCACTGCAATCAAAAAGAGTTTTGAAATATACACATGCTGCCTATCCGATTTTCAAACAATCATGTGGGCTGTTTTGAGACCTTTTAATTGGGTCCCATGTGATGGGATGCCTAGCATTAGGTGTGGGCATGGGTGAATTATGGGTGGCGCCCCATTTACTTGGTTCCAGTATATTATGGCTAGGACTTTTAATATGATTAGGAGGAGAGATCCCAATCTGATTAGGACACCCTTATGATGTTTATTTAAAGGATCTTAGCTTTACCTCTCTAATAATCTCATGATCTTTCCATCCTTAACACCACCTATTACTATGCCCATGCCTCTTCTCCTCTCTCTCTAGCCCATGCCCTCTCTCTCTAGGCTCCCTCTTGGAGCTAAAAGAGAGGTGGGCGGCATCCCTCTTTGGTGTCAAAGGGTTGGCGCCAAGTTGTTACTGATTTCATCCTCTTCCTCTCAAGTTGTTAGAAATTAGTTACAACCACTTCTTATTTGTTGTTCTTCTTGATTAGTTGAGGGATCAAGAAAGGTTCTTGGCTTCTTCAAGAATCAAGAAAAAAAGATGAAAAAGGATTCAAGAGTTGATCTCTATCCAGACTTAGTTCAAGCCTATTCAGGCTTTCGGTTCAAGCAAGCAGGAGTCAATAGGATCTATTCTAGATCGACTTTGTAGATATCTATAGAGGTAGGATGCTTGTGCTGCTGATTTAGAGCCTACTCAACCTCAGATCCAGGCATTAAATTGGATTCAACCCCAGTTGCAGGTTTGAAGCAAAGAAAAAGTGATTTAGATATGTGAATTGATTACAGACTTTTCTTCCTTCATCCTAAAATCAGTTTATGTTAATTTTAGCATGTAAACTAGATCCATAGGTGCTTTCATATGATGAATGCATGTTTAGATTAAAAATATTTTAATCTAATTTTTTTACTATATTTTAGATTTAAAAAATTTTTGAAATCCACATGCACTAGTACCTGTAAAAAGTATAATAGTGGTATCAGAGCCATAGGTTCATATATATGAAAGTAGCATAAAAGTTTTGAAAATTATTTTCGAAATTTTTATTTTAGATCATACATGTGTTGTATGTATTTATGTTCAAATCTGAAAAATATTTTAATTTTGATTTTTAGATATATATACGATATATGAAAGCATGCGTAGGTTAGAAATTAAATTTTTGTGATCTAAATTTTTTATATATGCGATATATGATGATATATTTAGATCTAAAATTAATTTTTAAAAAAATTAAAATTTTTTATATATATGATATATGATTGCATGCATGCTCTGAAAGTATTTCAAAAATCAAAAACTTATTTTTTATGCAATGAATTTAAATCAAAAATTTATTTTGATGATCTAAAATTAGTGTGTGCATAAATCATTGGGCATCGGTAGTTTTGCATTAGGTCATGTAATTAGATTGCATCTTAAGTTATGATTCAATCATATTGGATCAAAATCGATGTACCTATTGATTAAACCAAGTCAAGTGTTGATTTGGATTAGATCAATTGAGCTTATAATTCTATAAGTATTGTAGATTAAGTCGATTGAACCCCATATATAGAATCGAATCAACCTAAAGATCTAATTCAGCTTTATGGCTCGAATCTAATTCACCTAAGCTGACTAATTGAAACTAATAAATCATTTGGTATCTAAGGCAAATCTTGATCGGTGGTTTTTAATTTGAAGGCTACTCACCTAGATAATTTTACCTACGACGAGTTAATGACGTACCCTTCCGTCGATCTCACTTATCTAGTCAATTGGATGATTAGATTCATTAGTTACTAAGGTGCTTTGGTTTAGTCCATACTAGTTAGATCGGTCATATCATGACTGATTAGATGAGACCTGACCTAAACCTCTCTAATCAATATTAAGCCTTGTGATCTTTCACTGTTGTAGAAGTACGGGAATGGTATTGGCATTGACTATTCTCGATTGGTTACAGTAGTTCAGTTGCATCAAAAATATGCAACCACTCTATTAGCAAAGAGTTGATCCAGGATAAAGATAGGGTTGGGCCCAATATGGGTTATCTCAGGGACTCAATGATGGCTTTACATCTATTTGTAAATGGTGGGTCAAGCTTAACTAAGGAGTGAGGCAATATGTGTTATCTGAGTTCACATGACTTAGAGACTAAGTCACTGCAATATACTTAGAAAAATATCTGGGCAAAGAGTTGCCTATACATCGATGTGTGTGTCATCAATAACTGTTAGGTGAGGTGCACAGTATTGGTAGGACTGTAACACCCACTAGAAATCTTGTATTGGTGATATCAATTTTCACTTTCCACCCGAAGAGTGTCGAAATTCAAAAAAATAGTGGGAGCCTATTTGCATCTAAAAGTTTCTAGAGCAAATATAAATTTAAGTATAAATTCTAACTAGAATCTCTACTCTCATAGATAAACAATGTCGGCCTCTAACCCGCTAGCCAGCATCCTTGAAACCAACCATCTAACTGGCATAAATTTTAAAGACTGGCTCAAAAATCTCAAGATAGTCCTGACATCCGAGAAGATTAGGTATGTACTTGATCAGGATGCCCCAGCCTTAGAAGCCCGTCCTACGGTAGAGTAAAGAGCTACTTTGGATAAGTGGATGGATGATGACCTTTGGATGAAGTGTTATATGCTAGCTTCCATATCAAATGAGTTGTAGAGCCAGCATGAGCACATGCCCACTGCCTATGCCATGATCACTCACCTGCAAGAGTTATATGGTGAAAAGAGCCAGATCGTGCATTTTGCATTATCCAAGTAGTTGTTCAATGCAAAAATGAGTGACGGACAGTCAGTCCACGATCATTGTATGACAATGATCAAGGACCTTAAGGAGCTTGAGAAGCTTGGGCTTACTATGCAGAAAGAGTTAAAGGTGGATTTGATCCTCCAATCTCTAACTAGTTCGTTTGGACAGTTTATTGTAAACTACCATATGAACAAATTGAAATACAACTTATCCGAGTTGGTCAATATGCTGGTCACTGCTAAGGATACCTTGAAAGGTTCAAGGGACTCGATTATTGCTATTGAGCAGGCATCTTCCAAGAGAAAGTCTCAAGGAAAGAAAAAGAATAAACCTATGAAAAAATAAAAAAAGAAAAGCAAACCTAAGAAGGATACTCCAAAAAAAGTTGTGGAGAAGAAAAAGTGTTTCCACTACAACTCTGACGGCCATTGGAGGAGAAACTGTCTGTCTTACCTGGAGAGCATGAAGATAAAAATTTTGAAGGTATGCTCATAATAAAACTAACCTAATGGTTTCTTCTACTTCTAGTTGGGTGTTGGACTCTAGTTCTAGTGCTCATATATGTACTTCAATGCAGGATCTAATAAGAAGTAAGAGGTTGAGACAAAGTGACATGATCCTTCAGATCGATAATAGAGCAAAAGTTACTGCAAAGGCCATTGGAATCTATCCTCTTCGATTACCATCAGACTTTAGATTAGATTTAAAAGATTGTTATTTTATTTTGTAGCTAGCCGAATATGATTTCGATCTCTATACTAGCATAGGATGGATTTATTTTTTAATATGATAAAGATTATTATTTTATTTATTTATGAAATAAATTGGTTGCAACTTGTCTTTTGATTGACAGTCTTATCACTTACATGTTGATGCTAGTGTGAACCTAAATGAGCAAGTAGTGAGTGCCGTAGGCCAAAAAAGACTCAGAGATGAGTTTAACCATAAGTACTTATGGCACCATAGGCTTGGTCATATTGGAGAGGACAGGATAAACAAACTGAAAAAGGAAGGATCCTAGACTTGGTTAAATCTAAGTTGATTTCCACCTATGAATCATATCTTCAAGGAAAAATGGTAAGATTATCCTTTGTGGGACAAGGGGAAAGGGCCATTGAGTTACTAGCCCTGGTACATACTGATGTGCATGCCTATTTGATATGTAGGTCAGAGATGATTATAGCTACTTCATTATCTTTACTTATGATCTGTCATGATACAGATATATTTTTCTCATAAAATACAAGTCTAAAGCCTTTGAAAGGTTCAGAGAAATCAGACATGAGGTAGAGAAGCAAATAGGTAAACCCATCAAAATCCTTCGATCTGATCGAAGAGGAGAATATCTAAGTACTAAAATTTTGAAATATCTTAAAGAGAATGGCATAGCCTCTCAGTGGACTCCTTTCGGCAACCTCAACTCAATGGGATATCCGAAAGAAGAAATAGGATCCTATTAGATATGGTTCGATCTATGATGAGCTTTATTGATTTATCTATATTTCTTTGGAGACACATTTTACTTACCATGATATATATCTTAAATAGAGTTCCTTCTAAATCTATTTCTATCACATCATATAAGATATGGCACGGTAAGAAGTCGAGTCTGAGTTATCTTAAGACTTGGAGATGTCCAGCCTATGTCTGGAGATAGAAAACTGACAAGCTAAAGGATAGATCTATTGTAGCTTGATTTATAGGATATCACAAGGAATCTATAGGGTACTAATTTTATTTTTCACATGATTATAATGTGATTGTAAGTCATAATGCTACATTCTTAGAAAAATAGTTTATTTAGGATGGCGATAGTGAGAGGTTAGTTGAGCTTGATGAGAATATCTCTGAAGAGCAACGAGCTATAGATCCTTAGGAACCCATCCATGATGAGCCAATAGTTAATATTCCGCCTTCACCTCGTAGATTAGATAGAATCTCCCATCTTCTTGAAAGATATATGGGTATGCTGAAAGAGGATGTAGAGGAAGCATTCCTTATGAAAGATGGGGGTCATGGTGATGATCCTAGTATTTTTGACAAGGTGATGTCTAGCATGTATTCTGAAAAATGATTAGAAGCAATAAAGTCAAAAATTGACTCAATACACTCAAACTAGGTATGGAACTTGGTAGATCCATCTGAGAAAATTATTTCCATTGAGTATAAATAGATCTACAAAAAAAAAATAGGTGTCGATAGTAAGGTAGAGATATATAAGTCAAAACTGGTGGCGAAAAGTTATAGTCAACACGAAGGCAGTGACTATCATGACACCTTTTCACCTGTAGCGATGCTAAAATTCATTCGCACATTGCTTGTTGTTGTAACTTACTATGATTATAAAATTTGATAAATAGATGTAAAAACTGCTTTTCTAAATGGATATCTTGAGGATGATATCTATATAGAGCAGCTTTTAGATTTTACATCCGATGATAGTGATCACTGAGTCTGTAAGTTGCAAAGGTACATCTATTGACTAAAGCTAACTTCTCGGAGCTGGAATCTTCATTTCGATGATACGATCAAATTGTTTGATTTCATTAAAAATGAAGAAAAAATTTGTATTTATAAAAAAATCAGTGGGAGCATGCTTGTCTTCCTCGTACTGTACGTGGATGATATCCTCCTTATTGAGAATAACATTCTCATACTGACCTCGATCAAAGCTTGGTTGTCTAAGAAATTCTTCATAAAAGATCTAGGGGAAGCATCCTATATCCTTGGGACAAAGATTTATAGAGATAAACCTAGAAAGATGCTTGGCCTGTCACAAAAGCTATACATAAAGAAAATGCTAAAGTAGTTCCACATGAAAAACTCCAAAAGGAGTTTGCTATCCTTTAGGTATGTGTTGGGAAACATGTCCTAAAACCAATCATCTAGGTTGTAGATGATTGTGCTCCATATATGTATATGAATTATAAAATGATAAATATTATTTGCAGATTCATCATAAAAATATATTTTTCTAAATAGAACTCATATGTTATGATGAAATCCTTAGAACTACTTCCAAAATGATAAAATAAGATTTATCATGTGATTCTTAAATCCTGCTCGTGATCAAATGATGCAATTGTTACAAGGATAATAATTGTATCGAGTGTAGGTCATTGTGTGTCATATTAGTTGGTTGTTCTCTTAACCAAGACGTGTGGTGACATGGATATAGCATACGGGTGATATATAGGAGTACATTTATTGAGCGTCACCACCTCTGGAGCACTCTACTATCAAGAGTTACTCTAATGGGATATGGGTATATATGTGTCCCTCTGACCTGAGGCTGCCTCTGTGACTTGCAAGCAACTCACTATACTTTGGTGCCAGACTATCCGAATTTCTAATTCGATGATGAAAGATTTTTGAGTACAGTCAAGTACTTGTGAAGTCTGAGTGTGAGTCAAGATGGAATTGACCACTCAAGTAAAACAAGAGATCATCACTGTATTTTAATTCAGCAAAATTTTGATCAAAGTAGTCCTAGTGAGGAATCACAGAATTTTTAAAGTTGAGACACAATGTGGACCACTCATCTTGGGTTGGCAATTTAACCCTAAGTCATCCTTGAGCATCGAGTGTCAAAGGGACGAATTATACGATAACTATATCCACTAGGTTCTAGAGTGTTGTTGGGTATACATTCAGCTAATCTGAATATCAAAAATCATTATTAGATGGTAATATTGATTAGTACAAAAATTATTTTTATGCTACCGACTTAGGTTCGAACCTATGAGGTCACATACATAGAAGTACCATCTGATCAAATGGCTGATCGATGATTATGAATCGTTGAAGAGTGTTGCCCAGCTATGCAACCCAAGAGGGGGGGGTGAATTGAGTTTTTAAAAATTTAAACTTAACTTACAACTATGAAGATTATTTAACAATGAGCAAGATAAGTATAGAGAGTGTAATTTATGCAAGGGTAATAGTTGGATGCTAGAATGCAAGAGAATGAAGAAGTTTGAAAGGAGAGCAATTAAGCACAACATAAATAAGAAAATTTATAGTGGTTCGGTGCCAACCTTGCACCTACATCCACTCTCCAAGCTCCTACTTCAGAATTTCAATCCACTAAACTGTATTCAACCTGAATAAACTCATCAAAACCTCCAACTCTAGCTATCCCAAGCTAGACCACTTATTTCTCGGATACAAGCCAACCCAATACAATCCAATTCAAGGTTCGGATCAACCTTCCCATATTTTGAACTTTTCCAAAACAAAAACAATAACTCAAAAAAGAGTATTACAGTTAATTGCACAGCAATACAGATGAAGCTCCTTTAATGAGCGAATAAAGCTTTAAATATACTTTACACAATTAGAAGGAAGCTCTTTCTGATTTTCTCAAGGTGGTTGGAGACTTGAATGAGCTCTTGAGGAGTTGGTGAACTTGAATTAAAAGCTTCTTAAACTCTTTAAGTGGGCTCTTGCTTAGGGTTGTAAAGAATGCTTGAAGAACCTTTTTCAAATCTCTCTCTATATCTTTGATTCCCTCCTTTAAGTCCCTTTATATAACTTCAAATAATGGTGGAGAGTAATCTGGGCTGAAATAGAGCCGTTAGAGCACATTAAATGAGCATTAAATGCAATTGAAATGGGTTAAAAACTAGCCGTTGTAGAATTTTTCGTTACAGGGGTCGACTCATAGGGTCGACTCATGGGGTCGACCTCTGTGGAAAAGAACAAAAAATAACTGTTCTATAATTTTGACCTACAGAGCAGCAGAGGTCGACTCATGGGTCGACTCATGCCAAGGGGTCGACCCATGGGGTCGACTCACAAAGTGTGCCAGCCAAAATTTTCGCATGCCGTTCAGTCCTTTAAGCCATGAGTCGACTCATGGGGTCGACTCAAAAATAGAAATCTGATTTTCTTACAAAATATACTTCCAAAAATATTAAAATTTCTCCAATAGATTGTACGTCTTTTGTTCTTGTTCTTGAGGCTTCTGAATCAGGTCTTAATAAAATTATGATTTTGCCCCTGAAATGCAATAAGTCTTTTTCCAAGCCAAAATCTTTAGTAATCCCCTCAAATACTTTGTAATCATCAAAATCAATTCAAGGAGCAACAATCTCCTTTTTGATGATGACAAAATACTTGAGCAAAAGTATATATAAGGCATTGAACATGAATTTCAGATTTATGAAGATGCATTACTTGAATATTATAGCCAAGTATTGGAACGAGATGCATCATAAGCAGTTTAAAGATAAATTTAAAATTTACTTATAAGTGCATTTGCTTGGAAAGAAAAAGCTAATTTTGATTCTTTGGCATATGACACATGTACCTATTTGTTTAACAATTTACTTAATGTTCAATCTTTATTGCTCAATCAAAATCCTCTCGATTTTTGAATTGTTGCTTAATGTTCAATCTTTATTGCACTTATTGCTCAATCTTGATTTTGATTCTCTACTCCCCCTTTTTGACAGCATCAACTAAGATTCTCTACTTCCCTTTTTAAAGGACATATTTTCTTTATTCCTTCTTTTTGATGGAATCAATTTCTTTAGCTTCCTTCTTTGATTGTTTGTTTCTTTATTGTTTATTGTTTTACTCCCCCTCAATATAGCAATCATAAAAGATATATCAATTTTCTCATTTAACAGATATTGCTATCCAAGTATTTCATGATTTAAAAGTAACTCCATTTGATTACATTCAGAGATATTCATTGAAAGTCAAAGTACATATATATATATATATCCAAAAAATGACTGAATACATAGATATTTCAATACATAAGTATCAACTTAGAGTACAAAAGACATGGATAGAAACTATCCAAGAATCAATCAGTCAACATTACATTGCATGGCCTACAAGATAGATCCTAAAAACTAAAGATAGGACAGACTACACTGGATCTAATAGATATCATGACTGGATGGATCGGAGTCTGATGAATCAGATATGGGGTAAGGAGATGAGGGATCATGTCCACGAGCTCGACCTCGACGCGTCTGCCTCTGCCATGGGTAGAGTGCCAGCACGAGTGGAGGGGTGAGAAGATCTGAAGGCTGAGAAGCAAAGGACTGAGCTATAAGTGAGAGTCTGATGGTGTCCAGAAGGTTCAAAGCTCTCAAAAAGATTGTAGTAGTGCAGTGAACGAGTGAAAGCATGCTCACTAGAGCCCCTGATCTCTCTCCTCAGAAAGTCAAAACTACTCTCTAAGACTCCTCGCAGTCTGGCTGCCTCCACAGATAGGTCTGAGACCTCAGTGATGTCCTCATGTGGCTGTGGATGGGCTAGAGCTAACACTTGCCCCTGCAAGTCAAGATTCTGCCAGTCAGTCTCAATACACATCCCTCAAGCTGCTCGATGCGTACTGACTGATCAGTAATCATTTGCAACACAATAGAGATGTGGGGGATCAGTGTCTGATCAGATACACCGTGAGATGTCGATCCCTAAGCAAAAGCTGAAGTGTCCATCTGACGAGATAGTATGAAAGCTACACACTGAGATATCATCTCTATCTGATCATCAGCCAATCTGATCTCAGAAGGATGTGCTCTGCTGTCTGGCTGCTGAACTGAAGTATGCCTCCTTGCAGACTCTGACGGCCCAACCTCGTGGTCAGAAACAAACTGAATATCTGGAGATATAGCCCTATGATCACGGAGGGATGAGGATGGTCCTTCCTCCTCTGCTCTGTCCTCAGCTCTCTCTTCCACATCTTTTGTCCAACCTCCATCAGTTTTGGAAAATCCCATGTAGTGCAAAGTATGGCGGTTGATAGTGTCGGAGTGAGATAGCCTAGCTACTGCCTCCCCCTCAAAGTTAACTCTAAACCTCCTAAATACTAAAGTGAGAGCCATACCAAAAGGCAAGTGTGCCTTAGACCTATTCAAGGTCTCTCTCATAGCCTCAAACATCAATGCCGGGAGGTTTAGGGGGGTTTGAGTGATAACATGATACATAATGCAGATATCCCGACCAGAGAGGAGATCATGTCTACCGCTTCTAGGAAAAATAACTTAGTTACTATGTGGTGTAGCAGCCTCATCTCAATGGAAAGAATCTTTGCCTCTAATTTGTTTAGGCTTCCAGTGAAGGTTCTCCCTAGAATAACATTTATTCCTTCCTCTTTAACTGGGAGTTCCATGTTTGTGTATCCTTCACAAGATAAATGAAGAATTTCTCCCAAAAGCATAGGATCTAGGCTAATTTCTACACCCTTCACTGTAGATTTTACTGTTTCATTGCTGTATCCCAAATTCAGATAAAATTCTCTAACAAGATCTACATAAGTATTTTCTTTTAGGGAACAGTAGAATTCCAACTTTGGTCCTTAATTTTTGATCCGATAGAGAACCCTTCCTTTTCAAAAAATCTGAAATCAATATTTTTGCCGGACTCTACCTTCCTATCGGAGAGGGGAACCTTACTAGGGCTGATTGGTGATCGAGTTGTAGCTGGAGCTGATGCAGGAGCAGGGTTTGAAGCAGAAGTGGTCTCGGTTGCTTGTCTCTTCCGGCACACACTTTCCTCCAATCCGCGAACTAATTTCCTCCTCTGTGGAAGCTTCATCTTTGGAGCCATTTGCGCAAGCAGAAATAGCAAGGAACTTAGGAGAGCAAATGTGAGGGAGAGATGAAGGTTTCTAGTGGAAGGATAAGGATTTTGGAGAAGTGGAGTGCCGATTTGGAGAAGATGGATAGAGTCTAGGGTAAGCTCGACTCGCTCCAAATGAAGAAGGAGAAAGGGAGGAACTTGGTTCCAAGAGGACGATTTAGAGGGTGAGAGATGGTGGGAGAAGAGTTTTGGAGGAAAAACTTGGGTTTGAGGAAGAAGAGAGGGAGTCTTTTGACTTGGTGGAAGGAAGAAGATGGAGAGTTGGATCGGCTCAAGGGAGGATTTCCAACAAAAAGAAAATGCTCGAAGGATTTAGTCAATATTACAAGTTTACCCTAGGGTCGACCCTGGGGGTTGACTCATGGCACAGAAAAATTTAGAAAAATGATGAAATAATTTTTTAAAAAAATAAAACATTAGAAGAAGGATGTTTACCCAAAAATTGATTATGAGAATGATAATTTTGGACTTTTGACTCAAAAGAAAAGATGAGAATTAAGCCAAAAAGATTTTTGGTAGAGATACCTTGAAATCAGAGAGACACTCAAGCAGATGGATCAAGGATTCCTAGTTCTCTCCTAATTTCACAAAATCTATCTTCACTTAAGGCCTTGGTAAAGATGTCAGTTAATTATTTTTCAGTACAAACATAGTCAAGAATTATGTCTTTATTTTGGACATGTTCTCTTATGAAATGATGCCTGATTTCAATATGTTTTGACCTAGAATGTTGAATTGATTTTTAGTGAGATTTATGGCACTAGTGTTATCACATCTTATGGGAGTTTCATTAAGTTTGATACCAAAATCTTCGAGTTGTTACTTAATCCACAAGATTTGAGCACAACAACTTTCGGCTGCAATGTATTCGGCCTCGACCGTAGATAGTGCTATCGAATTTTGTTTCTTGCTAAACCAAGAGATTAGGTTAACTCCAAAAAATTGGCAAGTTCCACTAGTACTTTTTCTATCTAATTTACATCCAGTAAAATCGGTATCTGAATATCCTATTAAGTCAATTAGTGAGTCCTTAGAATACCATAATTCTAGAGTTTGTGTACCATTTAAATATCTAAGGATTCTTTTGACTACATTCAAGTGTGATTCTTTTGGGTTTGATTGAAAATGAGCACACAGACAAACACTAAACATAATATCAGGTCTACTAGTAGTTAAATATAATAGAGAACCAATCATGCCTCTATAAAATTTTAAGTCTACACCTTTACCTTCTTCATTCTTGTCAAGCTTACATGTTGGGCTCATGGGTGTGTCAATCGTTTGGAGTTCTCCATTCCAAATCTTTTGAGTAATTCTCTTGTATACTTGCTTTGGGTGATGAAAATTTCTTCCTTTGTTTGTTTGATTTGGAGTCCGAAGAAGAATGTAAGTTCTCCCATCATGCTCATCTCGAACTCCCCCTGCATGAGCTTTGCAAAATTTTGACAAAGAGTTTCATTAGTAGACCCAAAAATAATGTCATCGATATATATTTGTATCACTAATATATCATCTTGACTTCTTTTAATGAAAAGGGTTGTGTCTACATTTCTCTTGAAAAACCATTATTGAGTAGAAATTTGCTTAACCTTTCATACCAAGTCCTGGTGCTTGTTTCAAACCATATAGAGCTTTATTTAATTTGAAAACATGATTAGAAAAGTATGATTTTCAAAATCTGGAGATTGTTCTACATAAACTTCTTCAGTAATATATCCATTTAAAAAGGTACTTTTGACATCCATTTGGAATAATTTAAATTTCATAAAGCAAGCATATGCAAGTAGAAGTCTAATTGCCTCTAATCTAGCAACAGGTGCAAAAGTCTCATCAAAATCAATTCTTTCTTCTTGATTATAACTTTTGCAACCAATCTTGCTTTATTTCTTATTACATTTCATGTTCATCCAATTTATTCCTATATACCCATTTTGTGTCAATTATTGAATAGTTCTTAGGTCTTGATACTAAGGTCCATACATTATTTCTTTCAAATTGATTAAGTTCTTCTTGCATTGCATTAATCCAATTATAATCTTTTTCAGCTTCGTCTATAGTTTTAGGTTCAAGATGAGAGACAAAAGCAAAATGATTGAATGCATCTTTAAGTGAGGAACGAGTTCTTACACCATGTGTAGGATCACCAATGATTAGTTCTTTGGGGTGATTGTGATCATACCTCCATTCTTTGGGTAGATTATTTGCACCTTGAGGTTATTCTTGTCGTTCTTCACCTTTCTCATCTTGTTTGTCTTCATGTTCTTCATCATCTTGGATTGTTGAATCTTTGAGATTGATCTCCTTTATTCCTTCTATAAGAGGATCTGCATCATCAAAACCTTCATTCTTCCTTGAAGGAAGATCGTTAGTTTCATCAAAGACAACATGTATTGACTCCTCTACTACTAAGGTTCTTTTGTTGAAAACTCTAAAGGCTTTACTAGAAGAGGAGTAACCAAGAAAAATTGCTTCATCAGATTTTGCATCAAATTTTTTAAGTCTTACTTTACCATTATTTAACACAAAACATCGGCAACCAAAAATATGAAAATATGTAATGTTTGATTTTCTTCTTTTCCAAAGCTCATAGGGAGTTTTCTTTAAAATTTATCTAATTAAAGTATGATTTAATATGTAACATGCTGTGTTAATAGCTTCCGCCCAAAAGTATCTTAGAAGGTTGCTTTCACATAGCATGGTACGGACCATTTCTTCAAGGATTCTATTTTTTCTTTCTACTACTCCATTTTGTTGGAGTGTCCTAGGTGCCGAAAAGTTGTGGCCATTCCTTTTTCATCACAAAACTTTTCAAAATCTTGATTTTCAAATTCGGTTCCATGATCACTTCGAATATTTTGAATTGAAAAACCTTTCTCATTTGTGACTTTTCGATAAAATTTAAAGAAAACTTAAAAAGTTTCATCCTTGTGTGTCAAAAAGAAAACCCATGTAAAATGAGAGAAATCATCAATAATTAAAAAATCATATCATTTTCCTCCTAGACTAGTAGTTCTAGTAGGTCCAAATAAATCCATATGCAATAATTCTAATGGCCTAGTAGTTGAAACAATATTTTTAGATTTGAATGAAACTCTTGTTTGTTTACCTAGTTGGCATGCATCACAGATTCTATCATTTTCAAAGTTCAATTTGGGTAAACCAATAACCAATTCTTTCTTAATGAGTTTTGAAAGTGAATGCATGCTAATATGTGTAAGCCTACGATGCCAAAGCCAACTAGTCTCATTAATCTTGGCATTCAAGGATACTAGGCATTGCATGTTTATTTTGGATAGATCATTCAAATCTACTATATAAATATTGCTATGTCTATGCCCAACAAATTTAATGCCTTCATTAACAGGACTAGTTACAATGCAAACAGAAGATTCAAAAATAACTTTGTATCCTTTATCACAAAATTAACTGATGCTTAATAAATTATGTTTTAAACCATCTACTAATAAAATATTTTCAATATACTTGGAGGGAGTAATACCAATGTTACCTATACCGATGATCTTTCCTTTGCTATTGTCTCCAAAGGTGACCATCCATCCATTTTTAGCATCAAGTGTGATGAATTGAGATTCATCACCAGTCATGTGTCTCGAGCATCCGCTATCAAGATACCATTTTCGGTTTGCTCTTTGGGATGCTAGACACACCTGCAAGCAAAAGTCAAGTTTTAACTTTAGGTACCCAAGCTTTCTTGGGTCCTTTTTGGTTAGTCACAATGGTTCCTTTTGAAACCCATATTTTCTTTGCATTAGAATTTAAGAATTTGTTAGAGAGACAAGTATATGACTTGTGATCTATTTTACCATATTTGAAGCAAGTAATGTTTGAGAACTTATTGTTTGAAGAGTTTATATAGATATTTTTTAGAAACTTTTTTTCTTTAAGGGGTTGTAACCAAGACCAGCCTTATCATAAACAGCCTTTTGATTTTCAAGAATCATATTAAGTTTATTAGAACTTAAGGTGAATTTTTCAACTATTGATTTTAGCTTGGCAATTTTATTCTTTAAGTTCAGATTTTCTTGAAACATGGTAGATTTTTTATTTGAAATGCTCTCATTTTATTTTAGTAAAGATTGATTCTTTGATTTTAACTCTTTGTTCTTTACCCCTAGCTTCTTTAGTTCATCAATTAAATCATAAAAAGCTTCATAAAGTTTTTCAAAGTAAAGTCAATAGGAGTTTCAGAATTTACCTCATTTTCATGTGCCATAAGGCACAAGTTGGCTTGTTCATTTGAGTCTTCTTCTTTGGAGCTTGACTCATCACTTCCACTCCAAGTAGCCATCATAGCCTTCTTCTTGTACTTCTCGGGATCCTTCTTCAGTTGTGGGTATTCAGACTTAAAATGTCCCGATTTCTTGCATTTGTAGCAAATAAGGGGTTGGTCTTTATCCTTTTCTTTGCTATATTCTCCTTTTGTGGGTGGCCTCTTCCTCATTTCTTGTTTCCTTTTCTTCAAAAATTTCTTAAACCTTCTAGTAATGAGAGCCATTTCTTCATCCTGCTCTTTATTTTTCGTATCATCAGTTTCTTCATCAAGTTGAGCCATGGATTTGAGGGCGATTGTCCTCTTCTTTTTGACTTCTTCTTTTTGATGTTGTTTCATGCTCAGCTCATGTGTCATCAGTGATCCTAGAAGCTCTTCCAAGGGTAGGATGTTAGATCTTTGGCTTCTTGGATAGCAGTCGCTTTGGCTTCCCAAGTTCTTGGTAAGGATCTAAGAATCTTCCTCACGAGGTCACTATTAGAATAAGACTTACCAAGACTTTTTAAACTATTTATAATATCAGTAAAATGAGTAAACATTTCAATTATAGATTCATCAAGCTCCATTTTAAAAAGTTCATATTTATGCATGAGCATGTTAATTTTGGATTCTTTCAGTTGATTAGTTCCTTCATGAGTTACTTCTAATCTATCCCATATTTTTTTAGCAGACATGCATATTGAAATATGATTGAATTCATTAGCATCTAGGGCACAATACAAGACATTCATGGCTTTAGCATTTAGTTGAGCCATTTTCTTATCAACCTCATCCCATTCTTTTTCGGTTTAGTTGATTCCATACCATCAATAATTTTAGTGGGTGTGTGTGGTCCGTTTACTATGATACTCCACATATCATAGTCAAGTGTTTGAATGAAGATTTTCATCCGAGCTTTCCAATAGGTATAGTTTGACCCATTGAAAAGTGGAGGTCGGTTAGTGGACTGCCCCTCGCTAGAGAAGTGCCAACTTGAGTTGCCATAGATCTTTAGCTCTTTGATTAGTTAAATCAAAGTAGGGCTAGAGCACCGGGCTCTGATACCACTTGTTGCCCAGCTATGCAACCCAAGAGGGGGGTGAATTGGATTTTTAAAAATTTAAACTTAACTTACAACTATGAAGATTATTTAACAATGAGCAAGATAAGTATAGAGAGTATAATTTATGCAAGGTAATAGTTGGATGCTAGAATGCAAGAGAATGTAGAGGTTTGAAAGGAGAGCAATTAAGCACAATACAAATAAGAAGATTTATAGTGGTTCGGTGCCAACCTTGCACCTACATCCACTCTCCAAGCTCCTACTTGAAAATTCCAATCTACTAAACTATATTCAACCTGAATACACTCATCGAACCTCCGACTCTAGCTATCCCAAGCTAGACCACTTATTTTTGGGTACAAGCCAACCCAATACAATTCGATTCAAGGTTCGGATCAACCTTCCCACATTTTGGATCTTTTCCAAAACAAAAACAATAACTCAAAAAAGAGTATTACAGTTAATTGCACAGAAATACAAATGAAGCTCCTTTAATGAGCGAATAAAGCTTTAAATATACTTTACACAATTAGAAGGAAGCTCTTTCTGATTTTCTCAAGGTGGTTGGAGACTTGAATGAGCTCTTGAGGAGTTGGTGAACTTGAATTAAAAGCTTCTTGAACTCTTTAAGTGGGCTCTTGCTTAGGGTTGTAAAGAATGCTTGAAGAACCTTTTTCAAATCTCTCTCTATATCTTTGATTCCCTCCTTTAAGTCTCTTTATATAACTTCAAATAATAGTGGAGAGTAATCTGGACTGAAATAGAGCCGTTAGAGCACATTAAATGAGCATTAAATGCAATTAAAATGGGTTAAAAACTAGCCGTTGCAGAATTTTTCCGTCATAGGGGTCGACTCATGCTCATGGGTCGACTCATGGGATCGACCTCTGTGGAAAAGAGCAGAAAATAACTGTTCTGTAATTTTGGCCTGCAGAGCAGCAGAGGTCGACTCATGGGGTCGACTCATGCCAAGGGGTCGACCCATGGGGTCGACTCACAGAGTGTGCCAGCCAAAATTTTTGCATACCGTTCAGCCCTTTAAGCCATGAGTCGACTCATGGGGTCGACTCAAAAATAGAAACCTGATTTTCTTACAAAATACACTTCCAAAAATGTTGAAATTTTCTCCAATAGATTGTACGTCTTTTGTTCTTATTCTTGAGGTTTCTGAATCAGATCTTAATAAAATTATGATTTTACCTCTGAAATGCAATAAGTCTTTTTTCAAGCCAAAATCGTTAGTAATCTCCTCAAATACTTTGTAATCATCAAAATCAATTCAAGGAGCAACAAAGAGTTTAATTATCAATGTGATTGATGATTAATCCTGTGCAAAGGTTGTAATAAATTATTTACTAATGATTGATAAATTAAAAAATAATTAATTAATAATATAATTATTATTAACTTAATTTGATTGAATAATAAGGATTAGATCAGATCTAATTGAATTAAATTCAGTTAGGTTTGCTTAGGATTGATTGGATGCAGGCCTATTGGATGACAGGGCTTATTCCAATTGATCTTAGAGATGCAAATCAACTTTTGAGTTGAATAAAATTCAATTTAGTTTTATATATGCTTTAATTGGATCAAATTCTATTAGATAATAGGCTTGATTAGATCAAACTCTATTATCAAATGCTTCTCTAATATCCATTAAGATGAGAAGAATCAATCTCTGGATCAATAAATTTTAATCTAACTAATTCTCTAATTGAATTGGGGTCTAATTGGTTTTCTAATTGGGTTAGGACCTAATTAGTTAATTTATTATAACTAATTTCTAAGTTAGTTAAGATTGGATCCAAGAATTAGTTAAGAGTTTGATCAAGATTCATGAGTCTTATTTGGAATAGGGCTAAACCAATTCCTATACCCATCTGTTTAAGATCTCTCTATGCCTAAACTCCTCTTCATGGTGAGTATTCATGCCCCACACAAGGTCCCATGTCCTCTCCTCTCTTTCGTGAGAAAATAAGGTGGTCTCTCCCTCTTTTGGTCACCAAAAAGAAAGAAGGGTGTCCAAGAGTTGGCCGCCCCATATCCCATGCATCAAGGCTTCCTTCCCAACCCCTTATGAAAGAATTTTGTGAGGCTTTTGCTGCTAGTTCTTGAGCATCAAAGAGTGCTTATCTTGCTGGTTTTACAGTAAAAAATTAGAGAAGAATAGTTCTTTCCAACGAGAGAAAGAGAAGGAAGAAGGATCTTCTTTCTTGTACGCAGTCTTAAAGAAGAAATTTTTTTTTTAATTTTTTTTTATATTTTTTAAGATAAAAATTAGATTGAATCTGATTTTTAATATAAAAATTTAGAAAAAATAAAAAATTTGGTTAGATGTTTGGGGCTTCCTAGAGCTCTAGATCAAGGAGAAGAAGAGAGAAGAACAGTTCTTCTCTTGGATCTTTCTTTTAGATTTTTCTAGAGCATGAAAATCTATGTTAATTTTAGTATAAAAAATTAGATTAGATCTAATTTTTATTATAAAAAATTAGAAAAGAAAATTTTTCTTAAAGGCGTGAAAGGAAGAGAGAAAGATTCTCTCTTGTGCATGGGAGAATTGAGAAGAAAAGATTCTTCTCTTGATTCTATCATAAAATTTGATACGTGAATCTAGATAGAAAAGGAGAGGATCTCCTTTTCTTCATCTTCTTCATGTTCCTCTTGGATTCGTCAAACCATAGTGTCTTCATGAGTTAGCACTCTCGGAGAGATCGATCAACATATGGAATTCGTGTGGATACCTATAGAGGTCGGATACATGTGCGGCTATTGAGCATCATGAAGAACCAACTATCATGAATTTTGATGTGGTGATCTGCTACCCACACTTAGATATAAGTTTTGAACTCAATTCATATTTAGATATGATCTAAATATAATTCAGATATGATTTGATTTGATATAGATGTGATCTATGTTTGCTGAATTTTAGATTTTAGATTTACATACATGCATATTAGTTCATGTCATAGATCCTGTATGATAGTTTTAGATTTGATCTATGCATATATTATAGATTAAATTATTTAATCTATGTATGTTCTGCTGTAAAATTTTAAAAATGCATGCATAAAAACACCACGCTTTCCTTCAACTAGTATCAGAGCGAAGGTTCATTATGACATGAACATATATGCATGTAGAGTTCAAATCTAGATTTAGTAATACATGAGATGTGTTATGATCTGATTTTATATATGATCTATTATAAAAATTAGATCTGATATAATTTAGATTTGATCTAAATTTTTGCATATATGATATGTGAGTAGATTAGATGATCCGATTAGCAAATACTTGGATTGGGTTGATCATCAGGCCGTCCGGTCATAGACCAAAAAGGGTTTAAAAGCCCTCTCTTCTTATCCGATAGGGTGTTCTTAGGGTGTGTAGGGGTGCCATGTGATTTGATCCCATGAAGAACATGAAAGGAAGAACTTACTTTTCTATAAAATCTTAGATGTTGAAATCGTAGGATTTGTTGTATGTGATACAAAGCATGAGTTGTATGAAAAGTAAAATATCTAATCTATATGATTAAAATTATTTTAATCATAAAAAATAAAATTTAAAATCATAAAATATTTGAATATAATCTAAAAATTTATTATGATTGATTTTATTTTAGTTTATGTGAGAATTTTCAGATTTGAAACTATATGATACCTGTTGGCATGCCAACTGAGTCGACTTAGTTTTGAACTGTGTCGACCCCATCTCCTGATTTAATCAGCTCAGCACTGACTGACCCAACCTAGTTATCTTAGGCCAAACAGTAATGGTTACTTTTCATAATAAGTTAGTAGACTAAGTATTAGACTTAGTTGATCCACTGAAGTGAGCCGACTCAGTTCAGGAGTAAGCCGACTTAGTTTTCAGAATAAAAAATTTTGCATAAAAATGATGTAAAATTATTTTATAAAATTAAATGATTTCAATTAATAACCTTAACCCATAATAATGCTACACTTAATTAAGAATTAAGAAATATATTTTAGATCTAGAATTGTGATTAAAGATCTAATGATATTGCATAAAATATGAGGCATAGGTTAGCTCAAATTAGATCCTTTTAATTGGGTTAGATCTAAGATTAGAATCAAAGACTTAATGGACTAAAAGAATAGTTGATCAAATCTAGCTAATAGTTAATTTATATTAGGTCAAGGAGACTCTAGATCAAACACAATAATTATAGTTGGTCGAGTCCATATCTTTGATTAAACCAAATAGACCTTGATTGAGGCTCAATGGTTGAGCCCGATGTTAGATTTATGTCCTAGAAGCCAATTGTTAGCTGACACATAATGTAATTCTAGGACTTAAACTTGTACTTATAATCTTTTTATCATCAATAAAGATTTTTTCTTTCCAATCATGTTTATATATCCATGATTTATCCTAAAAATTAACCAAGATAATTTTTGTATATTCTTAAAGTGTTAAAAATTTAAAATATATATTAATTAATGGTTAATTTTTAAATACTTTCGATCAATGGATCATCACGGAGGACAGTGATCAATCTATTGAGATCAGTGCATGGCTTACCTCCCTTGTGGCAGATGAGTCTCGAATTTGCAGTGTAGAGACACTAGAATGAGGGTGTGGATGGTTATTAGAGAACAACTTGCACTGAGCATGACCAACACGAGAACCATATGGATGTCTACTCACTCATCGTGGTCTTCTTGATGCGGCAGTGATGTGAGTAGTCCTTTGATCTGCGGTGTCATTGGCTATTCGCAGTGAGACTACTGGATTTAACTGCACACTCTTGGTCCCTAACTATTCATGTCCTTGCTGTGTATGTTGGCTTCAGTAGGTTCAGATTTGCTGTTTGGAGTAGGATGCATCTAATGTTGGAAATTATGTCCTAAAGCCAATTATTTGATGATTGCGCTAATTATAAATATATATGAATTGATAAATAATAAAAATATTTGATATTTTTTATCATAAGGATACATCTTCTAATGAACTTTTATATTGTGATGAAATCCTTAGGACTACTTTGATCGATAAAGGAGGATTTATCGCTAGTCCTTAAATTGATTCGTGACCAAACGATATGCTATTACTAGGATGATAGTGATATAAAGTGTAGGTTATTGTGTGCTATATACATTGGTTGTCCTCGTAATCAAATGGTATTGAGATACTATTATGGCATGCAGGTGAGATATAAAAGTACATCATCACTAAACGTGACCAACTGTGGAGCACTCTGTCAAGGGTAGCTCGCGAAGGGTATGGGTATAAGTGTCCCTCCGATCTGAGATGACCCCGGTGACTTGCAAGCAACTCACTGTATTTTGGTGTGGACTAACTGAATTTTTAATTAGTGATGAAAGATTTTTGGATACAGTCAAGTACTTGTCAAGTCGGTGCGTGAGTCAAGATGGGATTGACCCCTCTGAATTAGTAGGAGATATGCATCAGTATATTTCAATTTAGCAAAATCTGAGCTCGGATAATCCATGTTATGGATTTGAAAAAGATTAAAATATAATATGGATGACTTATCTAGGATTGACAACTAAATCCTAGGTCATCCCTGAGCACTAGAGTCAAAGGGATAATTATACGGTAACCATACGCCAATAGGTTCTTGAATGTTGCTTCACTATCATTCGACCTATCCAGACGTTGGATCATTATTGCTAGATGGTTACATCAATTAGTTTAGAAAGTTATTCTTGTGCTACCGGCTTAGGTTCAAACCTATGGCATCACACTCAAAATAAGTTTCTGACTGATCATGTGGCTGATCAATGATTGAGAATCGTTCAAGGGCTTAATCGTTAATTCGATTGATGATTAACCTTATGTAAAAATTATAATAAATTAATTTATCAAGTATTATAAATTAATAGAGGATTAATTAGCAATTAGATTACTATTAGCTCAATTTGATTGAGTAAAGAGAAAAAATAAAATCTAATTGAATTAGATTCAATTAGATTTGATCCAATTAGGTTATGAGATGACCTAATCGCTAAAAAAAATTATCTCTGATTTGATCAAAATTTTGATTCAATAAATTCTTAATTTGATTAAAATTTGATTAAAAATTTATGAACCTAATTAGATTGGATTTTATATATTTTATTTGGGCTAAATCAGATGTGATTTGGTTTGGATTCAAATAAGAAAACTTAGAATCTTTATTGGAATAGGACTCTTCTCCCTACGCCAATCCAGATTGCATGCCATATATCTCCACCAAAATTATTTTGTTTGAGATTTTTTTTACACCAAAGAGTCCTTTTCCTTATCTATCTCACATCCAAATCTGATTTGGTTTTGATAAAAGAAAGGTTCTGAAATTGGATTTCAAAATATTTCTTATCAGGAGAATCTATTCTCATCTAAATCAATCTCTCCATGCCAATAAATTTTTTTCTCTTATATATGTGATATTTTGAGAATATTTTTCATGAGAGATTAGATGAAAATTGATTTATTATAAAAAAATATAGGAAAGGGTGTCCCATATTTTTTGGCATATTTTTGGATATGGAATTGTGAAGGGAGGTAGAATCCTATAAGAGTCCAGGATCATTCAGACTCTTCATCCCACCTCCTTACATACCTATAAAAGGGCTTTTATAGTTTCTTTTATGTGTGTAAGATACCAAAAGAGATCTCTTCATATAGTAGAAGTTTGGGTATAGTTCATGGTGTGAAAAATAGAGAGGAGGGTCCTTTCCCTTGGGGTGTACACAAAAACCTGAATTTTAGATTTTTGGTTCTAAGGGTTTGGGAAGAGAGAATAAATTAGAAAAAAAAATTTGCTTCTTCATCTTTTTTTTACCTCTTCATTTCTTCTAGAAGTCCTTTCAATCTCTAAAAAGATTTTAAAAATTTGAAAAAAAGATTCAGATCAGTCAAGAAGAAGGTCTTCATGCGAGCTAGCACTCTCGAGAAGTCCGATCAGATCGGGGCTTTGAGTGAATTTTTCGTAGAGGTCGAACACATGTGCGGCTATGAGCAATCAGCAAGGATCCTCTCCATCATATCTCTCGATAGTAGAGATCATCAATCCATGATCAGGAATGGAGTTCTGCACTCAGATTAGAAGTAGATGTGATCTACTGCTCATATACATGCATACTGATTTTATCTTCAGATTATTTCAAATTTTATATGCAACATAACATATCATAGATCTTAGAGTAGGTTGATTTGATGATTAGATCATATACATGTTAGATTAATTTGATTAATCTAGTTATCTTTCGCTGTAATTTTTTTAAAAAAATTTCAAAGTACGTGCATGAAATCGCCTATGCATCCCAACAGTGATATCAGAGCCTAGATTCGTTATGACATGATTTATGTGCATATTAAATTTAAATTTTAATTTTATTTATATCTGATATATGATATTTTGATCTAAATTTAATTAATAGTTGATCACACAAACTGACATAAGATTATCCTGCTGTAGGGTTTACCCCTTACAGTGAAAAGGTTATCTTAGTTTGTGCTGATCCTTGATAAAATCTGATTTTATATCATGCATGTGATGTTTATAATCTAATTTAGATATGATCTAAGATTGTAATCAGATCTGATATAATTTAGATTAGATCTAAATTCATGCATATATGATATGTGATTAGATTAGATGATCTGATTTGTAAGTACTTGAATTGGGTTGATCACCAGGCCATCTGATTATAAGAGCAAGAAGAGTTCAAAGGCCTTCTCTTTCCATTCGATGAGGTGCTCTTATGACATGTAGGGGTGCCATGTGATTAGATCCCATGAAGAAAAAAGCAAAAGGAGAAAACTTACTTGCTTGCAAAATTTTAGATCTTGAAATTTTAGGTATTGTTGTATGTGATGTAAGTTGTGAAGAAGTTAGTTACATCTAATCTTGTTTAATAAAAATTATTTTAATTTAAAATCATAAAAGATTTAGATTTGATCTAAAAGATTTTATGATTTACATGTAAAAATTATTTTCAAAACCTTAACCATGTTGATGTAAAACTTAATTAAGAATTAAGTATAGAATTGATTAGATCTAGAATTGTAATTTAAAATCTAATGACATTCGCTTATAACATGGGGGCATGGATTATGTTGGTGCAGAATTCTGCCGATGCCAGAGAAGCTGGAGTCAAGGGGATTGCATCCGCCGTCGGGACCTGCAAGAAAAGTCTAAATCAGAGTTGAGGATGCTCTGGCAAGACCCTCCGATGCTCAAGTCAGTACTCTGCCTCAACAGAAATGAAGCACTCGAATGAAATTTTAGCAGAATTTTGAGATAGAGTTTAGAGCTTAGAGAAGAACGAATCTGGAGGTCCCTTTTTATAGATGGAGAGCGTAACTGATTGACAGTGATGTCTATAACTGCCTAGTAGTAGGCTGTTCGGGGCCACGTGGAGTTTGTTACAGAGAATAGTGGCGTCAGGGAGCCGTTCAGGGCCACGTGGAGTTTGTTATGGAGAGTGAAGTGGTGTTCGTTGTCGCGACTTGTCAGAGAGTGGTGGGGCCACGTGGAATCCGTTATAGAGGGTGGAGTAGGATGGTGGCCATTGTCGTGACTTGCCAGAGAGTTTGGGCCTGACGGCTGAAGCTCGATTGGGACGTCTGATGGAGCGGAATGGCTCTTTGGCTCAGCAATCCAAGAGAAGCTCGAATGTTTCGAGGTTGCTGATGAGTCTACTATTATTGGATGCCTTGGGCACTGATGCTACAGGCGGGAGTCATCTGTAGTAGAAGTGTTGCCCAGCTATGCAACCCAAGATGGGGGGGTGAATTGGGTTTTTAAAAAATTTAAGCTTAACTAATTACTTATGAAAAGTATTTGTTAAAAGCTTGATGAATGAGGAGAAAGACTTTAGTTCAAGATTAATTACCTAAAGCAAGAATGCAAGGATATAATAAAGAAATAAAGAAAAACAATAAAGCACACCACAAACACAAGGATTTATAGTGGTTCGGTGCCAACCTTGCACCTACATCCACTCCCCAAGCTCCTACTTGGAAATTCCAATCCACTATACTTGTATTCAACCCGAATACAAATGTTGGAAACTCCGATACTAGCTATCCCAAGCTAGTCCACTTATTTTTCGGGTACAAGCCAACCCAATACACTCCGATTTCAGGTTCGGATCAACCTTCCCTTGTTTTGGAAACCCTCCAAAAACAAGAACAATTACTCACAAAGAGTAAGACAGTTTAGAGCACAAATAAGTACAAGAATAGCTCCTTAAATGAGCGAATATAATATTAAATACACTTTACTCAAATGAAGAAGCCCCTTTTGGATTTTCTCAAGGTGGATGAAGAGTTGAATGAATGCTTGAGGAATAGGTGAGCTTTGATTGAAGGCTTCTTGAAGGCTTTGAAAGAGCTCTTGATCAAGGTTGAAAAGTTGGCTTGAAAAACCTTCTCTTTGAATGCTCTTGAATGCCCTTTTGAACACTCTTGCTTTTCTCTTTCAAAATCTCTTGTATCTCTCGTGTATATTGTAGATCCCCTTTTTGTTTTCCACCTTTTGAAACCTTTTATAGCTTTAAGAAACAAGGGAAAACATTTTAGACAGAAAAAGAGCCGTTAGAGCATTTAAAGTGAGCATTAAAGGCAATTAAAACGGACAAAAAACTAGCCATTACGGATAATTCCCGTCGCAGGGGTCGACTCATGAGTCGACTCATGCTTCAGGGGTCGACTCATGAGTCGACCTCTGTTGCAAAAACCAGAGATTTGGGTTTCTGGATATTTTGGCCCAAAACAGCAGAAGTCGACTCATGAGTCGACTCATGCCTTGTGGGTCGACTCATGAGCCGACTCACAGGTCGTGCCAAGCCAAAAAACCAGCGTGCCAAGGGAAATTTTAGCGTGCCAAGCAGCTCATTTTGCCATGAGTTGACTCATGAGTCGACTCATGCACTTCAAACATTCATAACTTCAAAAATATAAGTCCAAAAATAATAAAATTTTTACCAATAGATTACAAATCATTTGTTCTACCAAATGATACTATCAAATCAGGATTTTAGTAAAATTATGATTTTACCCCTGAAGAGCATAAAGACTTTTTCAAATAAAAATATTTGTATCCCTTCAATCTGCTTTGTAATCATCAAAATCAATCTAGGAGCAACAATCTCTCCCTTTTTGATGATGACAAAACACTTGAACAAAAGCATTTATGTGAATGCATTATAGATTTATATGCTTGAAAAGAGTATGATTCTTTTGGCATGTGATATAAATGGTCATATGCAAGAATAGTTTGCCCATTTGCTTAAAGATTTGAAGATATGCTCATTGGATTATGTGATTTTGGTGTTAGAGCAGAAAACTTGTTTTTGTTATCAGATCAAGCTGTATTTTGAAAATTTGCTCATTCTCATTTGATTTTAGTTTTAGCATCAGAACAAAAAATAATTATGTATGCCAAAGCATGTTTAAGAGTTGATTTGGAAAGTGTATTAGATCATTTTGAGTTTAAGATGTATCAGAGCAAGAGAAAAATAAATTTTGCAATGTATTAGAGCAAGAAAAATAATTTTACAATGTTATCAGAAAAAAAAATTTTACAATGTATCAGAGCAAGTTAAAAATTTTAAGATGTATCAGAGTAAGTTAAATTTCTTAAGATGTATCAAGGCAAGTTGAATTTCTTAAGATGTATCAAGGTAAATAAAATTTTAAAAGATGTATCAGAGCAAGTTGGAATTTTGAAGTATATCAGAGCATATTTAAATTTTTAAAGCAAATCAGAGCATATGTAAAGAAGTAATTTAAAAGTTACTTATTTGCATTGTACTTAGTATTGTACTTTTGATATTGTTCTTTAAATTCTCCAATTCATTCATTAATTTCTCATAATTTGTAGTTTTGCTTTTGATGGGTTGCTTTTTCTTTAATTTATGGGTTGCTTTTTCTTTAATTGCTCATAATTTATGGTTTTGCTTTTGATGGATTATTATTATTATTTTTTTAATTGCTCATAATTTATGATTTTGCTTTTGATGGATTATTTTTTTTTTAATTGCTCATAATTTATGGTTTTGCTTTTGATGGATTTTTTTTTTGTTTAGTTTAATTTCTCCCCCTTTTTGACATCATCAAACATGGTTAACTCCTCCTTTTTCTGAAACATTCTTTAATTTCTCTCCCTTTAGAGTTTATCACAGATGTTTGCTCTCCCTTAATACAGCAATTATTAACAGCAAACAACAACAAAGAGAAGACAATATTTCAACAAGGAGAATATATATAACCAAAATATGATCGACATCATTACAAAAGGTAGAAATATAAGTAAAAGATGATACCATAAAACCATAATTGTTTCAATACATAGTTCATAATATAAAAGTCAACCAGCTAATTGTCAATACATGGCCCCAAAATACAGATCCTAGAATAAGACACTAACACCTAGGATCTAGTAATGATCAAGACAAGTCATGGATCGGAGTCATCAGATATGGGATGAGAAGCTGATGGATCTCGATCAGAAGTGCGTCCTCTACCCCGTCTGCCTCTGGCATGAGCAGGAGAGCGAGATGAACTGGGTGGCTGAGAACGTTGAGAGGCTAAGGACTGAACAGAAAGGGTGAGTCTGATGGAATCAAGTACGTTCAGTGCTCTGGAAACAGACTGAAGTAGAGCAGTGAACTGAGTGGGTGCATGCTCACTCGATCCTCGGATCTCTTTCCTCAGTAACTCATATCCACCCTCTAGTGCTCCTCTGAGCCTGCCAGCCTCTGCAGTGAGGTCTGTGACCTCAATAGTGGACTCCTGTGGCTGAGGATGGGCCAAAGCAAGGACTTGCCCCTGCAAGTCAAGAACTCTGCCAGTCAGTCTCCAGACGGTGTCCTCAAGCTGCTGAATCCGGATGGACTGATCTGATATCATCTGAAACACAATGGATATGTGGGGAGTCATGATCTGATAAGAAGAAGTGGCTCCTGGTGCAAAAGTAGTACTGCTCCACTGACTAGATAGCAAAGAGGCCACACGCTGTGATATCTGCTCGATCTGATCGTCAGCCAGTCTGAACTCTGATTGAGGTGCTCTGCTCTCTGGCTGATACACTGGTGTGGGCATCCTAGTGAACTCTGAAGGGCCAGCCTCTGTATCAAGAATGAACTGGATATCTGGTGATGCTGCCCTGAAGTCATGGACAGGAGATGATGGACCTTCTTCTTCTGCTCTGTCTTCAGTTCTGTCTTCAGCTCTATCTTCAGTTCTCTCCCCAGCTCTCTCCTCAGCTCTCTCCTCAGATCCCTTGATCCAACCACCATCAGTCTTTGTAAATCCCATTCGGTGTAGGGTGTGTTGGTTGAAAGTGTCCACATGAGAGAGCTTAGTAGATGCCTCCCCCTCACAGCTAACTCCAAACCTCCTAAATACTCGAGTAAGGGCCATACCAAAAGGCAAGTGTGCCTTGGATCTGTTCAAAGTCTCTCTCATGGCCTCTATCATAAGTGCAGGGAGGTTCAGGGGGGTCTGAGTGATGACATGAAACATGATACAAACATCTCTGTTGGAAAGTAAATCATGCCTACCACTCCTAGGAAAGAAGAGCTTCGTTACCATCTGATGCAGGATCCTCATCTCAATGGACAAAATCTTTGCTTCCAATTTCTTTAAACTCCCTGAGTAAGTTCCCCCTAGTATAACACTGATCCCCTCTTCTTTTACTGGGAGTTCCATATAAGAGTAACCCTCACTAGGCAAATGAAGTATTTCTCCCAATATACTAGAATCCAAGCAAATATCAATACCCTTGACTGTTGAAGTCACTGACCCATTTTCATAATGTAGATTCTGGTAGAATTCTCTAACTAGGTCAACATAGGTGACTTCCTTAAGGGAGCAGTAGAAACCCCATCCTTGGTTTTTAATCTTAGTTGCAAATGTAAAACCCTCTTTTTCAAAGAACCGAAAATCTATATTCTTTCCGGTTTCAACTTTTCTATCAGATAGAGGATTCTTACTGGGGCTTAGGGAGGATTGAGGGGGACCTTGAGCAGATACAGAAGCTGGAGTGGGAGCAGTGGAAGACTGAGCAGCTTGCCTTTTCTTTCGGATATTTTCTTCAAGCTCACGGACTGACTTTCTTCTTTGGGGAAGCTTCATCTTCGGAGCCATATTCACTACAGTAGCAGGCAAGGAGACTTGGAGGAACAAGTGAATGAGTGGAGAAGGGATCACAAGAGAGTGAAGAGGGATTTTGGTGGAGAAAAGAGGTGGATTTGGGAAGAACGGTGGAGTGCTAGGGCACGCTCCAACCGTGCCAAACAATGGGAGAAAGCACAAAAATCCCTTTCCAAGGTGGCGATTTTTGGTGGAGAGGAGGAGGGAGAAGTGCCTCGAGCTAGATCCTTGGATTTGGAGCAAATGGAAATGGGGAAGTCGGCTTTTGGAAGGAGGAAGATGAAAGGATGAGTCGGCTCACGAACAGGATCCCATATAAAAACAATGAGCCCGTAGGAAGTTTGAGGAAATAACAAGTTTGCCATTGAGTCGACTCATGAGGGTCGACTCATGAAGTTCAGAAATTCAGAAAAAATATGAATAAATTTCAAAAAAATTTGAAATTTTGGAAGAAGAAGTTTTGCTCAAAGATAAGTTTTTAGAATAATAAACTTGAGCTTTTGGGATCAGGATAGATGTTAGAAATTGAGCTCTAAGAATTTTTGACATCAATTCTTGGAAATTGAGAAAAATTTAGGCATATGGATCTAGAATTCCTAGATTTTTTCTAATTTCACAGAATCTATCCTCACTAAGGGCCTTTGTAAAGATATCAGCTAATTGATTTTCAGTGCAAACATATTCAAGAATTATATTTTTGTTTTGAACATGTTCTCTTATAAAATGATGTCTTATTTCAATATGTTTGGATCTTGAGTGTTGAATTGGATTTTTAGATAGATTTATGGCACTTGTGTTGTCACATCTTATTGGTGTTTCATTAAGTTTGATTCCAAAGTCTTCGAGTTGTTGCTTAATCCACAAGATTTGAGCACAACAACTTCCGGCTGTAATGTATTCGGCCTCAGCCGTAGACAGTGCCACCGAATTTTGTTTCTTGCTAAACCATGAGATTAGGTTAACTCCAAGAAATTGACAAGTTCCACTTGTGCTTTTTCTATCTAATTTACATCCAGCAAAATCAGCATCTGAATATCCTAATAAATCAATTTGTGAGTCCTTAGAGTATCATAACTTTAGAGTTTGAGTACCATTTAAGTATCTAAGGATTCTTTTAACAGCATTCAAATGAGATTCTTTAGGATTAGATTGATATCTAGCACATAAACAAATACTAAACATGATATCAGGCCTACTTGCAGTTAAATATAATAATGAGCCAATCATACCTCTATAGTATTTTAAGTCTACACATTTACCTTCATCATCCTTGTCAAGCTTACATGAGGGACTCATTGGTGTGCCAATTGATTTGCAGTTCTCCATTCCAAATCTTTTGAGTAGTTCCTTGGTGTACTTGCTTTGGGTGATGGAGATTCTCTCTTTTGATTGTTTGATTTGGAGTCTGAGGAAGAAGGTGAGTTCTCCCATCATGCTCATCTCGAACTCCCCCTGCATAAGCTTAGCAAAGTCTTGACAAAGGGATTCATCAGTAGACCCAAAAATTATGTCATCAACATAAATTTGTATAACTAGCATATCATTTTGATTTCTTTTAATAAAGAGGGTTGTATCTACATTACCTCTTGAAAAACCATTATTTAGTAAAAATTTGCTTAGCCTATCATACCATGCTCTAGGTGCTTGTTTTAATCCATATAAAGCTTTATTTAATCTAAAGACATGATTAGGAAAAGCATGATTTTCAAATCCAGGAGGTTGTTTTACATATACTTCTTCAGCAATATATCCATTTAAAAATATACTTTTAACATCCATTTAAAATAATTTGAATTTCATAAAGCAAGCATATGCAAGTAGAAGTCTAATAGCTTCTAATCTAGCAACAGGTGCAAAGGTTTCATCAAAATCAATTCCTTCTTCTTGATTATATCCCTTAGCAACCAGTCTTGCTTTATTTCTAATTACATTACCATGCTCATCTAATTTATTTCTAAAGACCCATTTTGTGCCAATTATTGAATAATTTTTAGGTCTTGATACTAAGGTCCAAACATTATTTCTTTCAAATTGATTAAGTTCCTCTTGCATTGCATTAATCCAATTATGATCATTTTCAGCTTCTTCAAAAGTTTTAGGTTCAAGATGAGATACAAAAGCACAATGATTAACTACATCTCTAAGTGAAGAACGGGTTTTTACCCCATGCATAGGATCACCAATAATTAACTCCTTAGGGTGGTTGTGAACATACCTCCATTCCTTGGGTAGGTCATTTGTACCTTGAGGTTGTTCTTGAATTTCTTCACCTCTCTCATCTTGTTTGTCTTCTTGATCCTTGTCTTCTGGAGTTGCTGAATTTTTCAGAGTGATCTCCTTCATACCTTATATTAGTGGATCTGCATCATCAACACTCTCATTCTTCCTTGAAGGAAGATCGTTAGATTCATCAAAAATAATATGTATGGACTCCTCAACTACTAAAGTTCTTTTGTTGAAAACTCTAAATGCTTTACTAGTGGAGGAGTAACCTAGAAAGATTGCTTCATCTGATTTTGCATCAAATTTACCAAGTCTTTCTTTGCCATTATTTAATACAAAACATCGGCAACCAAAAATATGAAAATATGCAATATTTAGTTTTCTTCCTTTCCAAAGTTCATAGGGGCTTTTCTTTAAAAATTGTCTAATCAAAGCACGATTTAAAATGTAACATGCTGTGTTAATTGCTTCCGCCCAAAAATATCTTGGAAGATTGCTTTCACAAAGCATGGTACGGGCCATTTCTTCTAAGGTTCTGTTTTTCCTTTCAACTACCCCATTCTGTTGGGGTGTCCTAGGAGCAGAGAAGTTATGGCCAATTCCATTTTCATCACAAAAATTTTCAAAGTCTTGATTTTCAAATTCAGTTCCATGATCACTTCTAATATTTTAAATTGAAAACCCTTTTTCATTAGTGACTTTTCGGTGAAATTTAGTGAAAATATGAAAAGTTTCATCTTTGTGTGCCAAAAAGAAAACCCAAGTAAAACGAGAGTAATCATCTATAATTACAAAACCATATCGTTTTCCTCCTAGACTAGTGGTTCTAGTTGGTCCAAATAAGTCCATATGCAAGAGCTCTAAAGGTCTAGAAGTTGAAACAATATTTTTGGATTTAAATGAAACTCTAGTTTGTTTACCTAATTGGCATGCATCACAAATTCTATCCTTTTCAAAATTCAATTTTGGCAAACCAAGAACTAATTCTTTCTTAATTAATTTTGAAAGAGAATGCATGCTAATATGTGCAAGTCTACGATGCCACAGCCAACTAGTCTCATTAACTTTAGCATTCAAGGATACTAGGCATTGCATGTCTAATTTGGCTAAATCATTCAAATCTACCATATAAACATTGTCATGCCTATGTCCTATAAATTTAATGCCATCGTTAATAGGACTAGTCACAATGCAAACAGATGATTCAAAAACAACTTTATACCCTTTATCACAAAATTGACTAATGCTAAGTAAGTTATGCTTTAAACCTTTAACTAACAAAATATTTTTAATGTATTTGGAGGGAGTGATACCAATATTACCTATCCCGATGATCTTTCCTTTGCCATTATCTCCAAAGGTGACCATCCCTCCATCCTTAGCATCAAGCGTGATGAATTATGATTCATCACCAGTCATGTGTCTGAGCATCCACTGTCAAGATACCATTTCCTGTTTCCTCCTTTGGATGCTAGACACACCTGCAAGCAAAAGTCAAGTTTCTGTCTTAGGTACCCAAGCTTTCTTGGGTCCTTTTAGGTTAGTCAAAATGGTTCCTTTTGGAACCCATATTTTCTTTATAGTTGTGTTTGCAGATTTGTTAATGAGGCATGTGTATGATTTATGTCCTATTTTACCACATTTGAAATAAGTAATATTTGTAGACTTGTTACTTGAATAATTTACATAAATATTCTTCAAAAATTTTTATTTCTTCAAGGGGTTATAGCCAAGTCCAGCCTTATCATATACAGCTTTTTGATTATCAAGAATCATATTTAGTTTGTTTGAACTTAAGGTGAACTTATCTACTATAGGTTTCAGCTTGTTAATTTCATTCTTTAAGCTTTGATTTTCTTGAATCAAGGTGGATTTTTCAATTGAAAGATTTTCAGCTTGTTTCACTAAGGACTGATTTTTTAATTTTAGTTCTTTGTTTTTCATCCCTAGTTTCTTTAATTCATCAATTAAATCATAGAATGCTTCATGCAATTCTTAAAAGTAAATTCACTAGGGGATTCAGAAGTTACCTCATTTTTGTGTGCCATAAGGCACAGGTTGGCTTGTTCTGTTGAGGTTTTCTCATCGGAGCTTGAGTCATCACTCGCACTCCAAGTTGCCATCATTGCTTTCTTTTTGAACTTTTTGGGACCTTTCTTCAGTTGTGGACATTCAGATTTGAAATGTCCCGGCTTCTTGCACTTGTAGCATATAAGGGGTTGATCTTTCTCTTTCTCTTTGCTTTGTTCTCCTTTTGTGAATGACTTCTTTCTCATCCCCTGTTTCCTTTTTCTTAGAAACTTCTTAAATCTCTGGGTGATGAGTGCCATCTCTTCATCCTGTTCTTTATCTTCAGTGTCATCCGTTTCATCATCAGGCGAAGCTGTGGATTTGAGGGCAATGGTTCTTTTCTTTTTGACTTCATCCTCTTGATGTTGCTTCATGCTAAGTTCATGAGTCATCAAGAATCCAAGAAGCTCTTCTAGAGGTAGAGTGTTCAAGTCCTTAGCTTCTTGGATGGCAGTCACCTTGGCTTCCCAAGTTCTTGGCAATGACCTGAGAATCTTCCTTACAAGCTCACTGTTAGTATAAGATTTGCCAAGACTCTTCAAACCATTAATTATATCAGTAAAACGAGTAAACATAGCAGTTATGGACTCATCATGCTCCATTTTAAACAATTCATATTTATGCACAAGCATGTTTATTTTAGACTCTTTTACTTGATTTATTCCCTCATGGGTTACTTCTAACCTATCCCATATTTCTTTAGCAGATGCACAAGTAGAAATGCGATTAAATTCATTTGCATCAAGTGCACAATAAAGAACATTCATAGCTTTAGTATTTAATTGTGCCAATTTCTTATCAACCTCATCTCATTCTTTCTTGGGTTTGGTTGACTCCTCACCATCTATAATCTTGGTGAGTGTGTGAGGACCATTCACTATGATACTCCACATATCATAGTCGAGTGCTTGTATGAATATCTTCATTCGAGCTTTCCAATAGGTGTAATTAGACCCATTGAAAAGTGGAGGTCGGTTGGTAGATTGCCCCTCGGCTAGAGAAGTACCGACATGGGTTGCCATAGATCTTTGGCTCTTTGATTGTTAGATCAAAGAAGGGCTAGAGCACCGGGCTCTGATACCACTTGTTGCCCAGCTATGCAACCCAAGAGGGGGGGGGTGAATTGGGTTTTTAAAAAATTTAAGCTTAACTAATTACTTATGAAAAGTATTTGTTAAAAGCTTGATGAATGAGGAGAAAGACTTTAGTTCAAGATTAATTACCTAAAGCAAGAATGCAAGGATATAATAAAGAAATAAAGAAAAATAATAAAGCACACCACAAACACAAGGATTTATAGTGGTTCGGTGCCAACCTTGCACCTACATCCACTCCCCAAGCTCCTACTTGGGAATTTCAATCCACTATACTTGTATTCAACCCGAATACAAATGTCGGAAACTCCGACACTAGCTATCCCAAGCTAGTCCACTTATTTTTCGGGTACAAGCCAACCCAATACACTCCAATTTCAGGTTCGGATCAACCTTCTCTTGTTTTGGAAACCCTCCAAAAATAAGAACAATTACTCACAAAGAGTAAGACAGTTTAGAGCACAAATAAGTACAAGAATAGCTCCTTAAATGAGCGAATATAATATTAAATACACTTTACTCAAATGAAGAAGCCCCTTTTGGATTTCCTCAAGGTGGATGAAGAGTTGAATGAATGCTTGAGGAATAGGTGAGCTTTGATTGACGGCTTCTTGAAGGCTTTGAAAGAGCTCTTGATCAAGGTTGAAAAGTTGGCTTGAAAAACCTTCTCTTTGAATGTTCTTGAATGCCTTTTTGAACGCTCTTGCTTTTCTCTTTCAAAATCTCTTGTATCTCTCATGTATATTGTAGATCCCCTTTTTGTTTTCCACCTTTTGAAATCTTTTATAGCTTTAAGAAACAAGAAAAAATATTTTAGGCAGAAAAAGAGCCGTTAGAGCATTTAAAGTGAGCATTAAAGGCAATTAAAACGGGCAAAAAACTAGCCATTGCGAACAATTCCCGTCGCAGGGGTCGACTCATGAGTCGACTCATGCTTCAGGGGTCGACTCATGAGTCGACCTCTGTTGCAAAAACCAGAGATTTGGGTTTCTGGATATTTTGGCCCAAAACAGCAGAAGTCGACTCATGCCTTGTGGGTCGACTCATGAGCCGACTCACAGGTCGTGCCAAGCCAAAAAACCAGCGTGCCAAGGGAAATTTTAGCGTGCCAAGCAGCTCATTTTGCCATGAGTTGACTCATGAGTCGACTCATGCACTTCAAACATTCATAACTTCAAAAATATAAGTCCAAAAATAATGAAAATTTCACCAATAGATTACAAATCATTTGTTCTACCAAATGATACTATCAAATCAGGATTTTAGTAAAATTATGATTTTGCCCTTGAAGAGCATAAAGATTTTTTCAAATAAAAATATTTGTATCCCTTCAATCTGCTTTGTAATCATCAAAATCAATCTAGGAGCAACAAGAAGCTCGGATGGAGACTTTCTGTTGGTGAAGTTCGGTAGAAGTCCGATTGCCAGAGAAGTCCATCTGAAATTTGCTTGATATGGAAGCTCGTCTGAAGATTATCCATCGGAGAGGTCCAGTTTCATGAGAAATCCGACAGGGGGTCATCCGATAGTGGAGTTCAGATGGCATTGTGGAGGTTTGTCCGCTGGAGGAGTCTTGAGGACACTGTAGAAGGTCGAACATTGGAGAAGTCCGGGATTCAATTCTGCTGTAGAAGTTCGGATGGAGTCTGACTTTTGTAGGAGTCTGGATGAAGTCCGCTTATTGTAGAAGCTTGAACGAAGACCAGTTATCATGGAAGCTCGGATGGAGACTTCTTATTGTAGAAGCTTAGACGAAGACCAGCTACCGTGGAAGCTAGGATGGAGACTTCTTATTATAGAAGTCCCGCTGCTGGAAAAGCTCGGTCATTGACGAAGATCGAAAGAAGTTCGGAGTAGAGATCCTGCTGGTGGAGCCCGTTCGTTGTAGGAATTCATCTGGAATCCATCCACTGTAGAAGTTTGACTGGGATCCGGCTCTCGTAGGAGCTCATATGAAATTCAAAAGGTGGTCGACCGTCGTAGAAACTTGGATGGAGTCTGGTTACTGTAGAAGTCCTACTGTTGGAGATGCTCGGACATTGACGAAGTCTGGAAGAAGTTCAGAGTAAAGTCGTTCGTGGTCGGTAGAAGTCTGGAAGAGATTCGGAGAATAGTCGATCACTGTAGAAAATTGACTGATAGTAAAGCTCGGAGAGCGTTTGGAGCAGTCTGGTAGATGAATGGAGGAGCTCATTTTCAAAGAAGTCCGGATGGTATTATGGAAGCTCGAACGGTCGAGGGAGTTTAGAAAGATGCCACACAAGGTCAGAAGCCGGAAGAGCCCTGGAAGGGTCGGTCTTTTACGAACTTCGGCTGGGGGTATTTTATACCCAACACCAAAATTTTGTTAGTGCAGAATTCTGCCGACGTCGAAGAAGCTGGAGTCGAGAGGATCACGTCCACCGCTGGGACCTACAAGGAAAGTCTAAACCGGAGTTGGGGTGCTCCGGTAAGATCCTCCGATGCTCAAGTCAGTACTCTGTCTCAACAAAAATAGAGCACTCGAATGAAATTTTAGCAGAGTTTCGGGATAGAGTTTAGAGCTTAGAGAAGAACGTATCTGGGGGTCCCTTTTTATAGACGAAGAGCGTAACTGATTGACAGCGACGTCTGTAACTGCCTGGTAGTGGGCCATTCGGGGCCACGCGAAGTTTGTTACAGAGAGTAGTGACGTCAGGGGACCGTTCAGGGTCACGTGGAGTTTGTTATGGAGAGTGGAGTGGTGTCTGTTGTCGCAACTTGCCAGAGAGTGGTGGGGACATGTGAAATCCGTTACAGAGAGTGAAGTAGGGTAGTGGCCATTGTCGTAACTTGCTAGAGAGTTCGGGCCTAACGGCTGAAGCTTGACTGGGACGTCTGATGGAGCGGAATGGCTCTCTAGCTCAGCAATCCAAGAGAAGCTCAGATGTTTTCGAGGTTACTGATGAGTCTACTGTTATCGGATGCCTTGGGTGCTGATGCTACAGGCAGAGTCATCTGCTGTAGAAGCTTGGATGGGGACTTTTTGTTGGTGAAGTCCGGTAGAAGTTCGATTGCCAGAGAAGTCCGTCTGAGATTTGCCTGATGTGGAAGCTTGTCTGAAGATTGTCCGTCGGAGAGGTTCAGTTTCATGAGGAATCCGGCAGGGGTCGTCCGACAGTGGAGTTCGGATGGCATTGTGGAGGTTTGTCTGCTGGAGGAGTCTTGAGGACACTGTGGAAGGTCGAACATTGAAGGAGTCTGAGATTCAATTCTGCTGTAGAAGTTCGGACGGAGTCTGATTTTTGTAGGAGTCTAGATGAAGTCCGCTTATTGTAGAAGCTCGGACGAAGACCAGTTGTCATGGAAGCTCGAATGAAGACTTCTTATTGTAGAAGCTTGGATGAAGATCGGCTACCGTGGAAGCTAGGATGGAGACTTCTTATTATAGAAGTCCCGCTGCTTGAGAAGCTCGGTCATTGACGAAGTTCGGAAGAAGTTCAGAGTAAAGATCCCACTGGTGGAGCCCGTCCGTTGTAGAAATTCATCTGAAATCCATCCGCTGTAGAAGTTCGGCTGGGATCCAGCTCTCGTAGGAGCTCGTATGAAATTCGAAAGGCGGTCGACCACCGTAGAAACTTGGATGGAGTCTGGTTACTGTAGAAGTTCTGCTGTTGGAGATGCTCGGACATTGACGATGTCGGAAGAAGTTCGGAGTAAAGTCATTCATGGCCGGTAGAAGTCTGGAAGAGATTCGGAGAATAGTCGATCACTGTAGAAAATCGGCTGATAGTGAAGCTCGGAGAGTGTTTGGAGCAGTTCGGTAGATGAATGGAGGAGCTCATTATCAGAGAAGTCCGGATGGTATTATGGAAGCTCGGACGGTCGAGGGAGTTCAGAAAGATGCCACACAAGGTCGAAAGTTGGAAGAGCCCTAGAAGGGTCGGCCTTTTACGAACTTCGGTTGGGGGTATTTTATACCCAACACCAGTCCCCCTACTTTCGAGTTTGGGTTTCGAATGAAGAAAGTACAAAAAAATTTTCACGATCGAAGTTGCCTCCCTCGATTTTCGTACTCGATTGTTTCCAGATATTTTGGCATTTGGCACGCTGGTGCTGGAGCCTTTTCAAATCGAAGTGATCCGAAAAGATTTTTTCGGGATTTTCGTCAGAGCATTGCTCTAGGTGCGGTGCAATAATAGTTCTGTTAGTCGTCGGCCGCTTTCAGCCGCCTGCCATGATGAGTGGGACACATGGTGGTTATAGATCGGTCAGAGGAGATCTGCGATCGTTATTCCATCGGACCTCATCGCCTATTTAAACCCGTCTCCCTCCTTCAGGGGTCTCACTTTGCCTGGAAGTTTCTTCGGTCCCTCCTTCTTCCTGAGAGTTCGTTCTTCCCCAGCATCCTTTTCGGCCTTAGGCGTTCTTCGAGTCATCCCCATCTCTGCATCTCTACATCCTTCAGACCAGCCTAGGTTAGTTCCAGAACTCTCCTCTTTTTTTTCTCTCTTGCTGTTCTTCTTCCATTTTTCTTCCTTTACATTCCACCTGTTCAATTTTCCATGAACATCCATTTCTTATTTTTTCCAATTTTTTTGGAATTGTTAGAGTTTTCACTTGATTCAAAATGTCCTCCAACACTTCCTCCTCTAGCAGTTCTAGGAGTTCGTCTGCTCCAGCCCCCTAAAATCTTAGTTCTGTAGATGAACCTCATCCGATGTTTGTACCAGATACCATCCCCAGCTCTCTGACTCCAGAGGAACTCTCACTGATTAGGATTCAGTACGGGATTCCTCCGGAGTACGAGCTGGAGCTTCCTGGGCCGACTGGCTGGGCTAGTGCTCCTCCCCTCGGCTGCTTCTGTTTATACCAAGAAGCTTTCCGCACCGGGCTTCGACTTTCACTTCTACCTTTTGTCATTGCTCTTTTTCGCTTCTTAGACATTTCTTTAGTTTCTGTAGCGCCGAACTCCTTTAATTTTGATAAGATTTCTTTCTCTCTGTAGCTTAGCTGAAGTTCGACCCACCCTTTCTTTGTTTAGAAATTTCTATACCTTCAAGCACCATCCATCGGCAAAGGACTGGTGGTACTTCTCCCCCAGTTCGGTAGAAAGGGGTTGCTGAAAGGTGCCTCTTCTTCTATCCACAACTGGAAGGAGAGGTACTTCTATGTCCGATGCCCGACCTTGGAGCTGGAGTTGCCTCCCTGGGGCTCCCTGAGGGATTCCGTCCGTCGGCTTCTAGCCTGGGGCGGACAACCTTAAGCCTCCAATAAACTTGAGGCTTATCCAGCTCCTCTTCTCTCCAACCTCCTGAAGGAACAACTCTTATTTAACGTCGGCCTAAGCCCTCTCAACCCTGTCGGTATTTTATCTTATTATTTTTTTTTATTCGCTGCTTCCCTTTCTTCTTGTTCTTTTGCTAAGCTGTGCCGATCTTCTTTCATTACAGATATGGATGCTGACGCAGCTCGAATGCTAGCCCAGGGTCTCAAGACCCACAAAAGGAAAGGCGTAGCATCTTCGGGGGCGGCGAAGAGGGCAAGGGCAGAAGAGACTAGCTCGCCGCGCCTGCCCAGGTGGCCATTGCCGTCGACACTCCCTCCGACGTCGAGCTCGCAGTCCCCCGGGCCTCTTCAAGGAGCCCCCCAGCGAGGTTCCCGCTCCAGAGGCCCGGCTCGAGGAGGCACGGGGGCCGAACGGAGGAGGAGAAAGAAGACATTGGCCCGCAAGAGCCGCAGCAGCAGGGCTGCCATCGAGGGGGCCGATGGCTCCGAAGAAGATCCGGGAGAAAATCCTTCAACAATAGGGATCTAATAAAGAGATTGATCGACGGGTGCATACTACCCGAGGTCATCCATAGGATCGTTCACGCCGATCCTGAGCAGCGGGTCTGCGACTCTCTAGGATCCTTTCTCGAGGTAGGTTAATTTACTCATTTCTTCTTTTCGCCTCTTTATTTAGCTTATTCCTCAGCTTTTATATTGACTCCCTAGCCGCTCTTGCAGATTGGACACCAGCTAATCGCCAACATCGAGGTGATGAACAATGCAAGGAAGGAGGCCACCCAGGCGGAGGAAGGTCGTCTGGCCGAGGCCACCCGCCTCAAGGAGAAGATCGTCGAAGTCACGAGTCTTCAAGAGGCACTGCATAAGGAGGGGTAGACCTCGGCCGACTTGAGGGCCACCTTGGAGGAGGAAAGAAAGAAAGAAGAGGCCGAGGTCTCCGAGTTGAAAGCACAGATCCTGACTCTGGTCTCGGAGGTAATGGTCCAGGCAGTGGAGGAGGTCAAAACCTCCTCCGAGATGAGGGATCTGAAGGTCGAGTTGGCCAGGCCGCCTTCATCAAGGGCTTTGAGCTCTGCCAAGAGAAGGTGGTCGAAAATTTTTTGAGCTGGACCTCGGCTTCCTGGATGAGGCGTCCGATGATGAAGCCAGGCCTTCTGAAGCTGCTGCCAGTCTTCTTCCAGTCGGGACATCCTCCACTGCCGTGGCTGTCGCGGCCGACCTTCCGGGGATGCCAAGCTCCCCCACTTCTGCTCCAGAGGTTCGAAATCTCTAATTTTGTATTCTTTTTTTTTATAATTTTTTTTCATTCTCTTGTATGTAAGAACTATTTAATCAATGAAATCAGATTCTTCTTTACAGAGAGCTCCTTTGTCTTACTCTACATTCTTTTTCTTCTCTTTTGTTTTCTTGCACTGATTTGTGTTGTGGCGCTCTTGTCTTCCAACGACAGTGCCTTATCGAAGCTCTTCCCCTACCACAGAGGATTCCTCTGAAGTCGATGATCCGAGACCTCAGAAGGAAAGTTCGTCTCCTGACGAAGAAATCTAAGAAGCTGGATGACGAACTTCATCGACTGAGGAAGAGCTATTCGGAAGTCACTACGGAGGCTGCTCGCTTTCGGGACCTCCACAAAAAGGATTTCATGGACTACACCCGGAGGAAGGCTGACTTCATGAAGGAGCTTGAGGAACTTGAAAACGTGCCAGCGACCGATCTTGGACTCAGGCTTCCAAGATCAGCTTCTTTGAGGTCGAGCTGGTGGCTGCATGAGAGAAGATCGGCCAGTTGGAAGGGAGCTCTTCCTGGCTCACAACTCAGGCCGACCACGATCGAGACTGGTCGAAGAAATTCTCCGACCTTCAGAAGTAGCTGCAGGACACCGAGACGAACTACAACGCCTATCGAGTCGGCTGGTGCGGGCAAGTAGATGACTATCGAAGGAAGCTCAAGATGGTGACCGATGAGGTTGCCCGCCATCAGAGAAACTTGTCCGAGAGAGTCCAGGCCATCTCGATACAAGGCTCCGACAAGCTCCGCTCCTTGAGGGAGACCATGGAAGAACTATCCATGGCCTCAGGCAAGAGAAGGCTGAACTACAGTGGCTGAAGATTCAGCTGGCCTACGAGCAGCAGGCAGTCAAGGATGCCGAGGCAGAGTCTGAGGTTCTGAGAAAGAGGCTTCGGGAGTCGGAGGGCGAAAGCCGGCGGTTCCACCAAATGTATCGAGAGATGCTTTTAAGAAAGAAGAACTGAAAGAAGAAGTCAAAAGCTTAAAGCAATCCCTGACAATGATTGGAACCGAGAGTTCGAAGTCAGAAGAAGCCGAACTTCCTTAGAGCTTTTTTTACCTTTTGTTCTTCCATGTATTCTTTTCTTTTCTTGTCGTTTTTCTTTTTTGGCCTTCAAAGGCTTTGTAATGCACACTTTACTAATGAAATGAAAAAAAAATTCTCCATTACCTTATCCATTCTTGCATTAAGTTGTCATTTATTGAACTTCTTTTATCTTTTGTTTTATTTGATGTGATATTGTTTGAAGGTTCTGATCATCGTCTGTTGATTTGCCCTTTTTGTTCATGATCGAAGGTCTTTTAGAGGCCACCCGAGTTTGATGCTTCCTTCCGATGCTCGAGCTTGGGGGTTCGAACTTCTCATTACCTTGAGGAAGTCAATTTTCTCCTGCCAGTGTTGGGTTCCCTCTTAGAGACTAGGGTTTTTGACAAGAGTCTCCTTTCTCGTTGAGATGAGGTTCCTTGTGTCTTTGATGTAGTTTATTTTTTTCTTATCACTGACGTAGCTCATCACTTTTTCTTTTTCTCTTCTCTTTTTTTTTATGTTCGAGTGAGGATTTTTCCTCTGCTCTTAATGGGGTTGTAGGGGTGTAGAGGAGCCGTTGAAGAGGCTTTCCTCCTCGTCCAGTCTGGAACGACCAGGTCTTCGTTTGTGTCAGGATGAGGTTCTCCTCCTGTTCCTGACACAGTCAATTTCAACTCATGTTAGGATGAAATTTTTCTCCTGTTCTTAACAGGGCTGTGGGGGCACGTAAGGGCCGTTGCAAGGGCTCTCTCCCCATCCGGTCTCTAAATAATTGGACTTTGACCTTGCTCATGTTAGGATGAGGTTCTCCTCCTGTTTCTAACATGGTTGTGGGGGCGCATAAGGGCCGTTGCAAGGGCCTCTCCCCCATTCGGTCTCTAAATAATCGGGCCTTCGACTTTGCTCATGTTAGGATGAGGTTCTCCTCCTATTTCTAACATGACTGTGGGGGTGCATAAGGGCCGTTGCAAGGCCTCTCCCCCCATCCGGTCTCTAAATAATCGGACCTTCAACTTTGCTCATGTTAGGATGAGGTTCTTCTCCTGTTCCTAACATGATTGTGGGGGCGCATAAGGACCGTTGCAAGGGCGTCTCCTTCCATTCGATCTTTAAATAATCGGGCCTTGACTTTGCTCATGTTAGGATGAGGTTCTCCTTTTGTTCCTAACATGACTGTGGGGGCGCATAAAGGCTGTTGCAAGGGTCTCTCCCCCCATCCGGTCTCTAAATAATCGGACCTTCGACTTTGCTCATGTTAGGATGAGGTTCTCCTCCTGTTCCTAACATGGCTGTGGGGGGCATAAGGGCCATTGCAAGAGCCCCTCCCCCCATCCGATCTCTAAATAATCGGGTCTTCGACTTTGCTCATGTTAGGATGAGGTTCTCCTCCTGTTTCTAACATGTTTAGTTTCGATTGTCTGAAGGAGCTATTTTCTGTCATTACAAGTTCATGTCAAAAGAAAAGATATGCAAATATGAAACTTTTATTCAAGGAAAGTTATTGGTAATACACTCGTAGATTTTTCGAATCCCATGGTCGTGGAAGGTCTGCTCCCCGTCGGGGTCCTCCAGAGATGGTGTTGATGATCCCGATCGGAGGTCAATCTTCAGGCTGTTCTTTCCTCTTTGGTGGCTCTAGCTGTGGTAGGGCCCTCGATCGATGTTTCTATCCTCAGACCGATATCGGATGAATCTGTCGAGCCGATCTCATCTGATGAGCTCTTCGATCTCATCTCGGAGCTGAATGCACTCCTTCGTATCATAGCCATGGTCATGATAATAGAGGCAAAACTTGTTAGGGCTGCACTTCTCAGGGTGTGTGCGCATCCTTTTCGGCCTTGGCAGCTGCTCCCTGACCTCCATCAGCACTTGGGCTTTTAGAGCATTGAGATGGGCGTAGCTGTGGAACCTTCCTGGGGAGAGCTCCGTCGAACTCTGCGGTCCGAGCTTCTCTGCCTACGAGCCCGATGAGGGATCTGGACACGCTTGTGTCCAGGGGGAGTTCGAGAACGTGGCGAGTGAAAATGCTTGTGTCCGGGGGGAGTTCGAGAATGTGACCGAGCTTCACTCGACCCTTTTTCTGCTGCGGGCTTGCTGGAGTCACCCGCCTGCCGCTTCTTCACGGCCTCCTCGTCCTTCAGCTTGAAGGCTTCCTCTGCTCGGGCATAGCCTTCGACCCGAGCCAGCAGATCAGTGAAGTCTCTGGAATACTTCTTTTTCGGAAAAATAGAAGATCGTTCTTTTGAAGACCGCCCTTCAGAGCGGCCATTGCAACTGACTGGTCTAAGTTTCAGACCTCCAATGCGGTGGCGTTAAAAAATTGACGTAAGTTCGGATGGATTCTCTCTCCTTCTGCTTGATGTTGATGAGGAACTCTGAACCTCTCCGGAGATGCCGGCTGCTGACGAAATGAACAACAAACTGGTGGCTCATCTGATCAAAGGAAAGATAGTACTCGAATTCAGTGCCGAGTATCAATTTCTTGCTGCTCCCTTCAAGGTAGATGGGAAAGCTCGGTACAGGATGGCGTCTGGCGTGCCATGGAGCAGCATCATTGTCTAGAAGGCCTCCAGGTGGTCAACCGGAACTGAGGTCCCGTCGTAGCTCTCAAATTGGGGGAGCTTGAAGTTTGGCGGGATTGGTTCCTGCATAATCATTTGAGAGAAAGGAGGGTCAGTACAGATGTCCTCACCATAAGCAGTGGAAGCATGACGGAGCTCTTCGATCTGTCGGTTCATCTCCTGGAATCTTTGATCCAAGAGGTCCTCTCGACTGCGAGTCTCGAGGGTCTTCTAGTAGAACGGAGGTAGGGACCCTCCGAGGGTAGAATCGTGATTGAACGGAGGGCTCTCCGCCTTCTGCTTCTCCTTTTTGAGAAAGATAGGGTGACTAGCCCAAGTGGCCCGCCCGATCGTCAGATTCTGAAACTTCGGCGATACTCTTTCCAGCCGCACTGATGCCTGCGACTGCTGCTGCTGCATGGCCTGCACTGCTTCGGTGAGGCCCCTGACCTGCTGAACCAGCAAGTCGAACTGCTCCATGCTGACTGCCGTTGTCGAAGGAGGAGCCTGGGAAACTGAAGATGAGGCTGGAGCTTGCGGATCTCGCTGGGATTTGGTCGTGGAGGCCGTGGATCGCCTGGTGGATGCCTTTCGGGAAGGCATCAGGTGGAGATCTGGCAGGAGAAGGAGAAGAAAATATCGAAGAAGATGATCGAAGACAGTCCCGCTGAGTACTCCTTTAAGAACAAGGGTCTTGCAAGACACAAGCCCTTCCTCTAGCACCAATTCTGTTGGTGCAGAATTTTGTCGATGTCGGAGAAGCTGGAGTCGAGGGGATCGCGTCCGCTGTCAGGATCTACAAGGAAAGTCTAAACCAGAGTTGGGGGTGCTCCGACAAGATCCTCCGACGCTCAAGTCAGTACTCTGCCTCAACAGAAATGGAGCACTTGAATGAAATTTTAGTAGAGTTTCGGGATAGAGTTTAGAGCTTAGAGAAGAACGTATCTTGGGATCCCTTTTTATAGATGAAGAGCGTAACTGATTGACAGCGACGTCTGTAACTGCCTGGTAGTGGGCTGTTCGGGGCCACGCGGAGTTTGTTACAGAGAGTAGTGGCGTCAGGGGGCCGTTCAGGGCCACATGGAGTTTGTTATAGAGAGTGGAGTGATATCCATTGTCATGACTTGCCAGAGAGTGGTGGGGCCACGTGGAATCCATTATAGAGAGTGGAGTAGGGTAGTGGCCATTGTCATGACTTGCCAAAGAGTTCGAGCCTGATGGCTGAAGCTCGGCTGGGACGTCTGATGGAGTGAAATGGCTCTCTGGCTCAGCAATCCAAGAGAATCTCGGATGTTTCCAAGGTTGCTGACAAGTCTACTGTTGTCGGATGCTTGGGCGCTGATGCTACAGACAGGAGTCATCTGTTGTAGAAGCTCGGATAGGAACTTTCTATTGATGAAGTTCGGTAGAAGTCCGATTGCCAAAGAAATCTATCTGAGATTTGCCTGATGTAGAAGTTCGTCTGAAGATTGTCCATCGGAGAGGTCCAGTTTAATGAGGAATCCGACAGGGGGTCGTCCGACAGTGGAGTTCGGATGGCATTATGGAGGTTTGTTCGCTGGAGGAGTCTTGAGGACACTATGGAAGGTCGAACGTTGAAGGAGTCTGGATACAATTCTGCTGTAGAAGTTCGGACGGAGTCCGACTTTTATAGGAGTCTGGATGAAGTCTGCTTATTATAAAAGCTCGAACGAAGATCAGTTGTCATGGAAGCTCAGATGGAGACTTCTTATTATAGAAGCTTGGACGAAGATCGGCTGTCGTGGAAGCTAGGATGGAGACTTCTTATTATAGAAATCCCACTGCTAAAGAAGCTCGATCATTGACGAAGTTCGAAAAAAATTTAGAGTAGAGATTCTACTGGTGGAGCCCGTCCGTTGTAGGAATTCGTCTGGAATCCATCCGCTGTAGAAGTTCGGCTGGGATCCGACTCTCGTAGGAGCTCGGATGAAATCAGAAAGGTGGTCGACCGTCATAGAAACTTGGATGGAGTCTGGTTACTGTAGAAGTCCTACTGTTGGAGATGCTCGGACATCGATGTCGGAAGAAGTTCGGAGTAAAGTCGTTCATGGTCGGTAGAAGTCTGGAAGAGATTCGGAGAATAGTCGATCACTGTAGAAAATCGGCTGATAGTGAAGCTCGGAGAGCGTTTGGAGCAGTTCGGTAGATGAATGGAGGAGCTCATTATTGGAGAAGTCGGATGGTATTATATAAGCTCGGACGGTCGAGGGAGTTCAGAAAGATGCCATAAAAGATCAGAAGCTGGAAGAGCCCTGGAAGGGTCGGCCTTTTACGAACTTCGGCTGGGGGTATTTTATACCCAACAGATTAGCTTAGATCAAATCTTCTTACTTGGATTAGACCTATGGTTAGAATCAAAGAGTGAATGAACTAACTAGAGAAATTGATTAAATCTAACTAAATATTGAATTAGACTAAAATTAAATTTTTTCTAGAATTAATGCAATAGTTGTAGGTGGTCAAGTCCATATCTTTGATTAGATCAAATAGATCTTGATTATGGCTCAGTGGTTGAATCCGAATTATTAAGTTGGTCATATCAAAACTAATTAACCAATTGATATCTAAGATAAGTTCAGCATTTCAATCGATGGTTTTTAATTGAGAGCGGCTTACCTGGCCATTTCGATGATGTCTAAGGTAAGCTTAGCAGACCCTCCCATCGATCTCATTTATCTGACCAATTTGATGGATTATATCTTAATTAGACCGTTAAATGATTCGAGTTGACCCATATCATTAAGATTGATTAGCATGATTGATCTAGGTGCCAGTTCAACCAGCATGATCTTAATCCAATTCAATGACTTGGTGAAGTCAATGGGAGGATTATGGTTTACTGATTAATCTCTTCTCTAAATTGATTAAAATTATCTAAATTATTAGGTCTTTAAAGTTAGCTAGTTATGGGGATAACTGATCATAGCCTCCCATTAAGTTGGATGATAATGGGTCCATTAGTATGATGATCATTAGAGGTCCAAAGGCCTGATGTTCATCTGCTGTTAGAATTATCATTCAATAATATGATGACTTAGTCGAGTCTCTCTGTCAAGTGGTCGGGTTAGCCAGCCAAAGTCGGGCCTGATTATTTGATAGTTAGATTCGTAAGTATGATCATGTTAATGGTTGGAGCAAATCAGGGCTTACAGAGAAGACCAAAGTCAACTGAAAAATTACTGACGCTAAATCAATTACTAAAAATTATTTGGTGAAATAATTGGTCAAGAACCTATCCATAGATGTACATAGATGAGCTGGCCAAAGTTGGGCTCATGTGCAGTCTGTGTGAATTTTAGTACTCATTAAGAAATTAGAGTGATTCTTCAGATTAGAAATAGAGGCTATCAATTCGAATAAAATAGTGGGATAACTTTCAGACTAAAGTTCAAGTCTTTAGGCTTAATCATTCATAAACATAGAGGTCTTATGTTTTTCTTTCAGTTATGGCTAGATGTCCGTTGCTCCATTCACTATTTGATAGTGACTTATTTATAGGATCCAACTTTGATAGATAGTATCGAAAGTTGCAAATAGTTTTAGAGCATGAATAGATCCTACATATGATTATGGATCCAGCACTTGAAGTTTTCACATCCAACACATGTGATGCACTCAAAGATACTTATCAGAAGTGGCCAAATGATCATATCACCATGTGGTATTATTGAGAGCAGCAAAGAATATGAATTTAGTTACAAATTCAATGATACTCAGTGGGAGAAAATTCTTCATATGTTAAAGGAGTTCTTTTGCACCTATGAAAATGTATCTTCAGTAGGAGAACAATCCTTTAGAAAGAAAAAGAAGGTGCAAGAAGTCATGCTTGGGCTGAGGAGCCCAACTGACAAATGAGTCTAAGGTTAACCTGATCTGACAGAGTTTTTTGATCCGAACAGGTTAAGGAAGAGAAATCAGTAAAAGGTTGCTGAACAAGGTACTTATATGATAACACCTTATAATTTCTCTATCTGTGACACTACTATCTGGATATTGGATATCAAAAGTCCATGCAAATTGTTGCAACGACTTCAGGTTAGTAGAAAATTTGAAAATAGCAAGAGGTTCCTAAACATTAGAGTTGGAAGTTATGTTCTAATTCTGATTTTAGAAATCATCTTGCTTATTTTTAATTCCAACAATATCATTTTAGTGATTTCACTAATGTCTAATGATTTTATGATATTATTATGAATGATGTTAAAATTATATGAAAAACTAAAAAATGATATTTATGAATAGTCACAGTCTATTAGTGTATTGTACACAATCAAACAAACTTCTAAAGTAAATAACGTCATGAAAGCCTGCCTTTGACAATTTAAGCTCGATCATATAAATAAAAATAGGATTAATATGAGATAATTCTCAAAGTCAATGATTGTGAATCATTGTCAACCTGTTAATTCTATCTGCTTAATAAAATGATCAAGTCACCTTTTGCTAGAAAAAATGAACAAGCCAATGATGTTCTAAGTCTGATACATATTGATATATTGGATCTATGAATATATTTGTCATAAATTTAGATTATTTAAAATATTTAAATAATTTCATAATAAGTAGAGAAATAAACTGAAAAGAGCATTGAAACTCTTTAGTCAGACCAAAGAGGAGAATGCCCTTCCGGTGAATTTTTGACAATTCTAGAAGAGAATAAGGATTCTCTCTTATTGGAATTGACTTTGTTAGATATAGTTCAATCCATGATGAGATTTGCAAGTCTGCCAGTCTTCTTTTAAGATTATACTCTTAAGACTATTTATCATGTTCTGAACTAGATTTCGAACTAATCAGTCGCAAGGACTCCATATAAGATATGGACTAGGTGTAAGTCGATATTCTCTTACCTTAAGATTTGAGAGTGTTTGTTTTATGTTAAGCATTTGCAGACTGATTAGCTTAGATCTCAGCTCTATATATATTATTCTATAGGATGACCTCAAAGAATCTAGGGGATATAACTTCTACCATGCTAAAGAATAAGAGTTATTCGATATTTTTTTCAGAAAAGAAGTACCTTGATGAAGGTACTGATACCTTTAATGTAAACTTATGAAGTTCGACGGATAAAAAAACTGACACAATCTAGTGAATCCATACAACCAGATTTGATTAGATTAAATTCAAAATCCATTATAAAAGTACCATCAAGGAGATCCATAGAGTACCGCATCCGTCAGATAGATACTTTGGTACCAGTTCTGGGATGTGATCCTGTTGAACTCGATGAGAACAACAAGAATTTGATCACCTACATGGATACCATACAGAGGTCCGACTCTGATTAATGACTTGGAGCCATAGAGTTCAAAATGAAGTCCATAAAGATCAATGATGTATGGATATTTATTGATTCACTCGAAGGATAAAGCCCATAGAGTGTAAGTAGATCTTCAATGGGATCAGAGTTGCACAGACGAGAAGGTAGAGACCTACATAGCTCATATGTTTGCCTAAGGATATTGTCAACATTATGGTATTGACCATAATGAGATATTTTCTCTTATGGCAATGCTAAATATTTTGGAATTGGAATGTGCATTTTGATAAGTGATCAAAATGCATGACTTCACTGAGAACGAAGAAGAACCCTGCAAATACAAATGGTTGATAGTTCTATGAGTATATTTTTTGTTTCGTATATGAATAAAATTTTTTTAATCAAGAATGACATTCCTTACATTATAGGGAATAAAGGTTTCACTGTTATTATTATTCTCCATAAAGTATTTGGGAAAAGCATCTCTTATTCTAGAGATCTATAAAGATAGATCTAAGAGGCTGTTTGGATTTTTTCAGTCCAACATACATAGGTGTTTATGAGTAGAATTTATTCTATCATGTACACCATGTATGAGATCGGATATGGTATACTCACTAGAGTAGTGAGTAGATTCTTGCAAGATCTGGATGAGAATCACTGGAAAGTCATCCTTAAGTATTTGAGAAATACTAAGGATCGATGACTCGATTATGGAGAATCTGACTTGAAATTTGTGGAGTATAACTCTAATTTTTAGTTGGACATAATAATAGCAAGAATGTTTCAGAATATATCTTTATCCTAAATAATGGAGCAATCTACTAGAAAAATTTAAGCAGAAAAATATAGCCAAATTCAAATTACGAGGCAAGATGCATTGCAACATTCGATGCTTGTAAGGAAGCTATGTGATTATATAGATTCACTGGCAAGCTAGGAGTGGCACCCTCTGATGATGGTCCTACTGTATTGTACAGCATCGGAGCCATAGCTTATGCCAAGGAGCTGAAGTTCCATTAGCTTACCAGGCATTCTGCATCGCTATCACCTTATTCAAAAAAATCTGTTAAGGTGATGTTAATTTTTAGAAGATCGATAGAAAGGAGAATGTGGCCAACCTATTTTACTAAAGACTCGGTATCTAGGAGTTTTGAGATGATAAATCGAAGATGGATATGTGATGCTATACTGATTAGCTTTAGTCCAAGTGGGAGTTGTTGGAATTATATCTTAAAGTCAATCGTTTGATGATTGTGCTAATTATAAATGTATATAAATTGATAAATAATAAAATTATTTGATATTTTTTATCATAAGGATACATCTTCTAATTAACTCCTATATTGTGATGAAGTTCTTAGGACTACTTTGATCGATAAAGGAGAATTTATCGCATAGTTCTTAAATTAGATTGTGACCAAACAATACGCTATTACTAGGACGATAGCAATATCAAATGTAGGACATTATATGCCAAATGCGTTGGTTATCCTCGTAATCAAATGGTATGGAGATATTGATATGGCATGCAGGTGAGATGTAGGAGTACATCATCACTGAACGTGATTAATTGTGGAGCACTCTGCTGTAAAGGTAGCTCACAAAGGGTATGGGTATAAGTATCCCTCTGACTTGAGATCACCATGGTGACTTGCAAGCAACCACTATACTTTGGTACTAGACTAACTGAGTTTTTAATTCAGTGATGGAAGATTTTTAGGTACAGTCAAGTACTTGTCAAGTCGGTGCGTGAGTCAAGATGGGATTGACCCCTCTGAATTAGTAGGAGATATGCATCAGTGTATTTCAATTTAGCAAAATCTAGATCTGGATAATCCATGTTATGTATTTGAAAAAAATTAAAATACAATGTAGATGACTTATCTAGGATTGATAGTTAAATTCTAGATCATCCTTGAGCATTAAGATCAAAGAGATGAATTATACGGTAACCATACGCCAATAGGTTCTTGAATATTGCTTCACCATCATTCGACCAATCTGGACGTCGGATTATCATTGCTAGATGGTTACATCGATTGGTTCAAAAAGTTATTCCTATGCTACTGGCTTAAGTTCGAACCTATAAGGTCACACTCAAAAAAAGTTTCTGACTAATCATGTAGCTGATCAACGATTGAAAATCATTTAAGGGCTTAATCGTCAATTCGATTGATGATTAACCTTATGCAAAAGTTGTAATAAATTAATTCATCAAGTATTAGTAAATTAATAAAAATTAATTATTAATTATATTACTAATTAACTCAATTTGATTGAGCAAAGAGGATTAAATAAAATCTAATTAAATTAGATTCAATTAGATTTGATCCGATTAGGTTATGAGATGATCTAATCGCTAAAGGAGAATTATCCCTGATTTGATCAGGACTTTGGTTCAATCAATTTCTAATTTGATTAAATTTGATTAAAAATTTATGAATTTAATTAGATTAGATTTTATATATGTTATTTGGGTTAAACCAGATGTGATTTGGTTTGGATTCAAATAAGGAAACTTAGAGTCCTTATTGGAATAGGACTCTTCTCCCTGTACCAACCCTAATTGTATGCCATATATCTCCATGAGATTTCTTCACACCAAAGAATTTTTTTTCTTATCTATCTTACGTCCAAATCTAATTTGGTTTTGATAAAAGAAAGGTTTTAAAATTGGATTTCAAAATATTCTTTATCAGGAGAATCAGTTCTCATCTAGATCAACCTCTCCACGCCAATAAATTTCTTTCTCTTTATATGTGTAATATTTTGAGGAGAGTTTTCATGAGAGATCAGTTGGAGAACTAACTTACTGTAAAAAAATATGGGAAGTAGTGTCCCATATTTGTTTGATATATTTTTGGATATAGAATTGTGAAGGGAGGTAGAATCCTGTAAGAGTCCAGGATCATCAGGACTCTTCACCCCACCTCTTTACATGCCTATAAAAGGGGCTTTTATGGTTTTTTTTATGTGTGTATGATACTAGAAGAGAGATCTTCATGTGGTAGAAGTTTAGACATAGTTCATAGTGTGAAAAATAGAGAGGAGGGTCCTTTCTCTTGGGGTGTGTGCAAAAATCTAAATTTCAGATTTTTGATTCTAAGGATTTGAGAAGAGAGAATAAATTAGAAAAAAAAATATTTTTTTTTTATCTTTCTCTTCTACCTTTTCATCTCCTCCAGAAGTTCATCTTTAATTTTTGAAAAAATTTTAGAGATTTGAAAAAAGATCTAGATCAGCTAAGAAGAAGGTCTTCATGCAAGCTAGTACTCCTGAGAAGATCGATCAGATCAGGGCTTTGAGTGAATTTTTTATAGAAGCCAGATGCATGTTCGCTATGAGCAACTGGCAAAGATCCTCTCTATCATGTCTCTCAACAGTAGAGATCATCGACCCATGATCAGGTATGAAGTTTTAAACTCAGATTAGAAGTAGATGTGATCTACTGCTCATATGCATGCATGATGATTTTGTCTTCAGATTATTTCAAATTTTATATGCAACATAATATATCATAGATCCTAGAGTATATTGATTTGATGATTAGATCATATGCATATTAGATTAATTTGATTAATCTAGTTATCTTCTACTATAATTTTTTTTAAAAAATTTCAAAATATATGCATGAAATCATCTACGCATCCCAACATCTAGATGAAATCTATCGACCTTGGTGAAAAAGGAGAAGTCCTATACGATTTGCGAGACTAAGTTCAGAAAGTCTTTGGCCAATTCAAGTGTGAATATTAGAAAAGAGTTTTCATAGGATTCACAAATGAACTCGAATCGAGTCAATCTAGTATATGACTGACAATGGGGTCTGATGAGTTCTTCATGGCCTCCGTTAAGTCGAGACTTATGATAAAAAGACTGAATCATACAATAACTGTACCTAAGAGTTCATACTTTCATTCTACTAGATTGTCACTACATATTGCTAGGTATCACTAGTAGATTATGAGACTCATCGGATGTCGTCTTGATGATCGATGGCCCTCGAAGGATAGAATTGAAAATATTCTAATCCATCGAAAAGAGTTTCGATGATATTATGATGGAGATCATAATATATCTCACTATTAGATAGAATAGAATATATGAAATCACACATTAAGAGATTTAATCTCAAATTTGCCAATTGAGCTTATGAAGTTCCAATTATGTTAGGATTTATTGAAATCCTATTAAGTTTAAGAGAACCATGCTAGCACATGATTAAACCTATTTTTTTTTGGGACTTCGATTTGATCAAGTCCATAGCCTTGAATCTAACATAAATCTATTTGAATTTTAATTAAGCTCTTAATTATGAGCCCAAGAAGATTGGATAATGTCAATGAGTTGGCATAAATTATCCTAATATTATCTCTTCATTATCTCCTAATTATTTCTAAGTGTGTGTGGAATAGAAGGAAAGAATGGATGGCACCTTCCTTCATTTTGGCAAGATCAGGGGTGTCAATCCCTAGGATTTTGCAAGTGGGGCCTGCCCCCTCTTATGGCTTGGTGTGCAGAGGAGAGAGAAAGGGCCCACACCCGCTCTCTTGATCAAAATCTTAATGTGGGGTGCCAAGAGTTAGCACCCCAACTACCTGACTTGTATTCCATGAGGCACCTCTTGTACCTACCTAAAGGAGCTGATAATATGCCAATTATATCTGATTTTATTAAAAAAAATCAGATTAAAAAGGTAGAGTATTCTTATGAGATAAGGATATACCTTTTTAAGTTAATTGATTCCCTTTTTGAGTCAAGATAGATCCTATATAAAGAGAAAGTCTCTAGGGTTTCTAAGAAGAATTTTGTGAAACAAAAAGTCTCTCTCTCCTTCTCCACACCTCCCCTCCTCCCTCTCTTCTCTTCCATGCCCAAGGATTGGGCATCCCACTTTCCACATGCCAAAAGGTAGAGGTGATTTTTCTTCAAGAGCGAAGAACGAGGAGAAAGAGAAGAAGGCTACTGATCAAGGAGTTGATCCTGCAGTCTAGATCAAAGAGTTGATCTGAGTTCTAAGGCTGAGATTTTACTTGGAGAAGAAGAATCTACTATGAGAAGATCAGTTCAAGATTGATCTCGATGGATATCTGTAGAGGTCGGATACATGTGCGGCTCGAGCATCTATGAATCCATAATCATCGATAGCGGTGAATATCTACCTGCATTAAGGTATTAAAATTTGATCTCATACTTATTTTTAAATTCTAGATTATATGTTTATTTTTTTCTTGGACTTGGGTAGGATTAGATTTGATCTTATGCATGTGGGGTTAAAAGGTTTAACCTGTTTGTTTTTTCACTGCAATCAAAAAGAGTTTTGAAATATACACATGCTGCCTATCCGATTTTTTAATAGTGATATTAGAGCCACTGATTTTTGAAAACACATATGATCTGATTTTTTTATTAGATCTAAAAATTTTAATAATTTAAAATTAATCTTGTGCTGATATAAGATTGTCCTGGTATAGAATTTATCTCTTATATTGCAAAGGTTATCCTAGCACAAGATTGATCAATTTTGAAAACTATTTTCAAAGTAATTAAATCAATCTTTTAGATCTAAAAATTAGTATATATGATATATTTAATTTTAAGTTTAGATCTAAAATTAGAATGATTAAATATTTACATGAAACTAGTATAAGGTGGTCCTAGTATAGGTTTATCCCATATATTGAAAAGATTGTCCTAGTTTGATGTGAATCGATATTTGAAAAGATATTTTTAAAATATTTTAATTATTATTTTAGATCTGATTTTACATATATTTGATATGTGTAATTTTAATTTTAGATCTAAAATTTAATGAATATGTGATGCATATTTAATTTAGATCTAAAACTAAATATATATGATATATGACATTAGGTTTAGATCTGAAATAGTTTCAAGATCATAAGCCACTAATGCATGCAATGAAACATAATCTAAAAATAATTTTTAGATCTAAAATTATGTTGTTGCATGTAGGTATGGGTTGAACAATTTAGATCTAGTGATCAAACTACAATTAAGGTCAAATTGATTAGATCAGACTAGAATCTATTTTTGATTTTGAGCAGTTGATTGAACCTAATCGATGGCTGATTAGGATTAGATCAAAGGGGGTCAAAGTTGAGTTTAGTTGTAGTTGGTCACATCGATTCATATTTTGATGTGAGTTGATTGACTCAAGATCAATTTGGCTCAGTGGTTCGGGTCCATTTCAATAGGTTAACCTGATCGATTCTAATCGATCAATTTGGTGTCTAAGATAAGTATTTAGATGATGGTTATTTAATTGATTCTATTATCTGACGTGGTCAATTTTGATTGGTGTCTAAAGAAAGCAATGGAGGGACCCCCACATATCTTCACTTATCTGGCCATTTTGGAAGATTTAGTTTCGTATTAGGTTACTTATTGACTCGAGTTCACCCATGCTGACTAAATTGGTTAGACATGTTGATGTGCTGATTTGAATATAATCAGTCGGATATCAGATCTTTTGATTTAGAAGAGACCTAAACTTAAATCTCATCACTAAATATTAAGTTTAGAGGTCTTCCATCGTTGTAGAGATGAGGGTGCCTTCCTGACGTTCATCATTCTTGATTGGTTATAGTAGTTTGATTACATCGAGAAGGTACAACCACTCTATTAATATTTGATGTTCTGAGAAAAAGATGAGGTTGGGCCCAATAACTATTAGGTGAGGGTCCCAATGATGGTTTTACACCTGCTGGTGAATGATAGGTCTGACTTAACTAAAAAATATACTAATAACTATTAGATTAGGCATCAAGACATAGAGACCAAGCCCACTGCATCTTGCTTAGTGAAGCAATGGATAAAGTAATGTCCACTCATTGGTCTGTACTCAGCAATAACTATTAGGTGAGGTGTGTATTGGTTAATGGGACTGCAGTACCCACTTAAAATTGATCGCATATAGGTTTTTGTTCTCTACCCGATGAGTGTGGAAGATTCGAAGAAATAGTAGGAGCCTCTGTTTGTTTTTAAAGTCTTTAAAATAAATAACTTTATAGGTACAAATATCTAACTAAAAACTATTCTTTCTGTGGATAACCATATCGAGTTTCAATCCTTTAGTCCATATCCTGATACCAATAGGTTGACCAGTACCAACACAAAGACTGGCTCAGGAATCTGAGAATCATTCTCAGCTTCGAGAAACTCACCCATGTCCTAGATCAGGATGCATCTATGTTACCTGCTCATCCATCCCCTGTCAATGAGCCATACTTAGAAGTAGATGGACGAAGATAATAAGGCAAAGTGCTATATATTAGTACCCATGTCCAATGATCTTCAGCGACAGTATAAAGATATGAGGACTGCCAAAGAGATGCTGACTCACCTGCAAGAGTTGTATGGTAAGCAGAGTCGCACAACTCGCTTTGAGGTCTTTCAGAAACTTTTCAGAGTAAAGATGCATGATGAACAGTCTGTCAATGATCATTGTCTGACAATGATCAAAGATATTTAGGAGCTTCAAAAGCTTGGTATGAATATGGATAAAAAATTACAGGTGGATCTGATCCTCCAATCTCTTTCTGAATCATATGGGCAGCTCATTATAAACTACCATATGAATAAAATCGATAGCACTTTGCCCAAGTTATTGAATATGCTGGTAACAGTGGAGGGCATCTTGAAAAGTTTAAGAGGTATAATTCTGGCTGTGGAGTGGGCTTCCTCAAAAAGAAAGTCTTCTTTTAAGAAGAAGAAAAAGCCTACAAAGAAGTAGAAGAACAAAGCCAAGCTCAAGAAACAGGTTCCTAAGAAGGTTGACAACAAGAAAAAGTATTTTCATTGCAACGTCGAAGGTCACTGGAGAAGAAACTGTCTGACCTATCGACGACAGTCAAGAGCAAAAAAAGGATGGGCCTTCTAAAGGTACATCCGAATTGCTTGTTATTGAAACTAATCTAATAGTTTTCTCTTCTTTTAGTTTGTTCTTGATTTTGATTCAAGTGCTCATTTGTGCACTTCTATGCAGGATCTTGAAGAAGTAAGGAGGCTGAGAGAAGGCGAGATCACTCTTTGGAGCAGCAATAGAGCAAGAGTTGTTGCTGTGGCCATCAGAACCTACCCTCTGTGACTATCATTAAGACTTAGTTGATTTTTAAAAAATGTTATTATGTATCTGTAGCCATTAGAAATTTGATTTTATCTCTGTGCTGGCACAGGATAATTATAATTTTTATTTCAATAAAGATATTTATTCAATTTATTTCAAAAATAAAATTATTGTACGTGCTTTCTTGATTAACGGTCTTTACCATTTACATACAGATGCAAGTGTAAATATTAACATGCAAATTATGAATGCCATAGGATCTAAGAAATCTAGAGATAGGATTAACCAAAAGTATCTATGGCACTTTAGGTTAGGTCATATTGGAGAGGACAGACTCAACAAACTGAAGAAAGATGGTCTTCTCAGACCATTGACTTTTGAGTCTTATCTAATTTGTGAATCGTGTCTTCAAGAAAAAATGATCAAGCTACCCTTTGTGGGACAAAGAAAAGGACCACAGAGATATTAGCCCTGGTACACACTGATGTATGTGGTCATTTGATGTACAAGCCAAGAGTGGCTATGTCTACTTCATAACTTTTATTGATGATTACTCATGGTATGGATTTGTGTATCGGATGCACCAAAATCTGAATCCTTTGAAAAGTTCATAGAGTTCAGACATGAAGTAGAAAAATAGACTGAAAAATCTATAAAAATTCTTCAATCAGATCGAGGAGGAGAATACCTTAGTGAAAAATTTCAGACCTATCTTAAGGATAATGATATAGTCTCATAGCGGACACCTCCAGAAAACCTCAGTTCAATGGGTTATTCGAAAGCAGGAATCGGATCCTATTAGATATGGTCCAGTCTATGATGAGCTTTATAGATCTTCCTATCTTTCTCTGGGGACATGCATTACTTTCTGCGATTCATCTTTTGAATCAGATTCCCTCAAAATCCATTCCTACCACACCATATAAGTTATGGCATGGTAAGAAGCCAACTCTTGGATATCTTAAGATTTGGAGATATCCTGCCCATATCAAGCAACACCAAGCGGACAAGTTAGGGGCTAGGTCCTTTAGGACTCATTTTATAAGGTATCCTAAGAAAATCATGGGATACTACTTCTATCTTTCTGAGAATCACAATGTGATTGTGAGCCATCATGCCATCTTCTTGAAAAAGGAGTTTATCCAAGATGGCGACTGTGGAAGGAAGATTGAGCTCGAAGAGAAAATCTCTAAAGAGCATCGAGTCTAAGAACCTGAACCCAATAATGAGTCACTAGATGTGATACCTCTTCCACCTCGTAGATCAAGTAGGATCTCCCATCTTCGTGAAGGTACTTAGGTTTCTTATAGAAGATTTAGAGAAAGCATTCCTTGTGGGAGATAAAGATATTAGAAATGATCTCTAAACCTATGATGAGGCAATGTTAGATGTAGACTCCAAGAAATAGATGGAAACGATAAAGTCAGAAATTGACTCCATGTATTCCAACCAGATTTGGTCCTTAGTAGATCCACCTGAAGATATTATACCTATTGGGTGTAAATGGATTTACAAAAAAAAAAATAGATCGAATGATACGGTAGAGACCTATAAGACAAGGCTAGTTGCGAAAAGTTATAGTCAACATGAAGGCATTGACTATTATTAAACATTTTCGTTTGTGGCCATACTGAAATCCATCCGTACTCTGCTCACGATAGCAGCCTTTCATGATTATGAATTTGATAGATGGATGTAAAAACTACCTTCCTAAATAGATATCTTGAGGAAGATATCTATATGGAGCAGCCTCTAGATTTTATATCCAGTTATAGTGATCACAAGATCTGCAACCTGCAAAGATCCATATATGGACTCAAGCAAGCATCTCGAAGTTAGAATACTCGCTTTAATGATGTGATCAAAATATTTATTTCATCAAAAATGAAGAAGAGCCGTATGTGTACAAAAAGATCAGTGGGAGCGCTGTCACATTTTTGTATTGTATGTGGATGACATCCTCCTGATTGAAAATAATATTCTCATGTTGATGTCGGTAAAAGTATTGTTATCGAAAGAGTTCACTATAAAAGACCTAGGAGAAACCTCCTACATTCTTGGTATAAAGGTCTATAGGGAAAGATCTAAGAGTAATAGAACTCTCACAGTGAATGTACATTGAGGAGGTACTGAAGAGGTTCAGCATAAAAAACTTCAAGAGAGATCTTTTGCCCCTTAGACATGGCATTCATCTCTCCAAGAAGATGTGCCCTGACATACTTGAAAAGATCTAGCACATGAGCAAGATCCCTTATGCATCGATAATAGTAAGCCTCATGTATGCCATCTTATGTACACACCCTGATATAGCACTTATCGTGAGTGTCATGAGCAGATATCAGGCGAATTCAGGTAAAGAACACTGGATTGCTATTAAAAAATCCTTAAGTACTTAGAAGGACTAAGGATATAATGTTGGACTTTGGTGGAGGATCAGAGCTAAAAGTTGAGGTTAGCTAGAAAAGTCTACATCGGGGTGTATCTTCTTATGTAATGGCGATGCGGTTAGCTAGAAAAGTTTCAAGCAGTCGATCATTATAGCTTCGACCATGGAAGTCAAGTACATCATCGCCTCTGAAGCTACTAAGAAAGTCTTTTGGTTCAAGAAGTTCATTGTGGAGCTGGATGTGATGCCATTGGACTGTACTGCGACAATAATAGTGCCATAGCTCTTGCTAAGGAGCCTAGATCTCACCACAAGTCTAAGCATATAGAGCGGCAGTTTCACATCATACGAGAATATCTCAAGAAGAAGTTCATCGAGGTGCAGAGAGTCGACTCTGCACTGAATGTGATGGATCCGCTGACCAAACCTCTTAGCTAGCAAAAGATCGAAACTCACCTTGAGAAGTGGGTCTTAGGTATATGGCCAATTGGCTTTAGGTCAAGTGGGAGTTTGTTAGATTTGTGCCTAAGAAGCTAATTGTTGGCTGACACATTATGTAATTTTAAGATTTAAACTTATATTTGTAATCTTTTTATTATCAATAAAGGATTTTTTTTTTCAATCATATTTATATGTCCATGATTTATCTTAAAAATTAACAAAGATGATTTTTATATATTCTTAAAGTGTTAAGAATTTGAGACATATATTAATTAGTAGTTAATTTCTAAATACTCTCGATCAATAGATCAGCACAAAGGATAGTGATCAATCTATTTGAGATCGGTGCATGGTTCATCTCCTTTGTGGACAGATAAGTCTTGGATCTGCAGTGTAGGGATATCGGGGTGAGGGTGCTGGTGGTTGTTAAAGAACAACTTACACTAAACATGACCAATACAAGAACCATATGGATGTCTACTCACTCTTCAGTGGTCATCTCGATGCTGTAGTGGGGTGAGTATTGGATTTGTGTCCTAGAAGCCAATTATTGGCTGATACATTATATAATTTTTAGGCCTATATTTGTACTTGTAATTTTTTATTATCAATAAAAGATTTTTTTTTCAATCATATTTATGTGTCCATAATTTATCCTAAAAATTAATAAAGATAATTTTTGTATATTCTTAAAGAGTTAAGAATTTGAGACATATATTAGTTAGTGATTAATTTTTAAATGCTCTCGATCAAAGAATCGTCATGGTGGACAGTGATCAATCCATTTGAGATCGGTACACGGTTCATCTCTCTTGTAGACAGATGAGTCTCGGATCTGTGGTGTAGAGACACTGAGATGAAGGTACAGATAGTTGTTAGAGAACAACTTGCACTAAGCGTGACCAGCACGAGAACCACATGGATGTCTACTCACTTATCAGTGATCTTTTCGATGTTGTAGTGATGTGAGTGGTCTTTTGACCTGCGGTATCATTGGCTATTTGTAGTGAGGCTACTGGATTTGACTGGACGTTCCCTTGATCCCTAGCTATTTGTGTCCTTACTGTGTATGTTGGCTTCAGTAGGTTCGGTTCGCTGTTTGGAGTAGGATACACCTAGATGGGATCTATCGACCTTGGTAGAAAGGAGAAGTCCTATGTGATTTGTGAGACTGAGTTCAGAAAGTTTTTGGCCAAAGCAAGTGTGAATACTAAAAAAGAATTTCCACAGAATTCACAAATGAACTTAAGTCAAGCCAGTCTTGCATATGACTGACGATGGGGTTTGACGAGCTCTCTATGACCTCCGTCAAGTCGGGACTCACGATAGAAAGACTGAATCATACGATAATTGCACCTAGAAGTTTGTACTTTCATCCTACTAGGTTGTCACTATATACTGCTAGGTGTCACTATTGGATTGTGAGACTCATCGGACATCATCTTGATGATTGATGACCCCCGAAGGGTAAAATTGAAAATATTTCAATCTATCGAAAAGAGTTTCAATGATATTGTGATAGAGATCACAATATATCTTACTACCAGATAGAATAGAACCTATGGGGTACACATTAAGAGATTTAATCTTGAATTTACCAATTAGGCTTATGAAGTTCCAATTAGGTTAGGATTTATTGAAATCCTATTAAGTTTATGAGAACCATGCTAGCACATTGTTAAACCTAATTCTTCTCGAGACTTCGATTCGATCAAGTCCATAGCCTTGACCTTAACCTAAATCTATTTGGGTTTAATTGGACTCTTAATTGTGAGCCCAAGAAGATTTGATTAAGTCAATTAGTTGGCATAATTATCCTAATATTATCTCTTCTTTATCTCCTGATTATCTTTAAGTGTGCATGTGGAATAGATGGAAGATTGAATGGCGCATCTTTTTCTTTTTAAAAAATTTTAGGCACCAAATCCTTGAGGGGCCCACCCCTTCTTATGTGTCATGGTATGGAGGAGAGAGAGTAGGGTCCACGCCCTATCTCTTTTTGGCTAGAGATCCCTTGGTGGGGTGCCAACAACTACCTGACATATATTCTCATGATGCCTCTTGTACATGCTTAAAGGACCTGATTAATTACCATTTATATCTGATTTTATTTGATATAAATTAGATTAAAATGGTAGAAGATTCTTATGAGATAAGAATCTATCTTTTTAAGATAATTGGATTCCTAATATGTGTCAGGACAGTGTCTATATATAAAGGGTGGTCTCTAGGATTTCATTGATTGATTTTTGAACGAGAAAAATTCCTTTCTCCATCTCCACACCTCCTCTCATTATTTTTTTCCTTTTCACATCCAAAAGTTAGGTGCTCTCTCTTCCACATGCCAAGAAGAAGTATTGGTGACTTAGAGATCAAAAATCGAGGAGAAGAAAAAGAAGACTGCAAATCAAGGAGTTGATCTCGCAGTTAAGATCAAAGGAGTTAATCAAAGTCTATAAGGTCAAGATTCTTCTTGCAAAGAAGATTCTTCTATGAGAAGAAAAGTTAAGAATAAATCTCGATGGATACCCATAAAGGTCGGACACGTGTGCGGCTCAACCTTCTATGAATCCGAGATCATCAGAAGTGATGAATATCTACCCGCACCAAGGTAATGAGATCTAATCTCATAAATTTTTTTAAATTTTAGATTGATAGTATGTGCTTTCTTTTGGACTTGGGTAGGTTTAGATTTGATATTTAGCATGTGGGGTTAAAGGATTTAACCTATTTTATTTTTACTATCTGTTTTTAAAGTTTTGAAATCTACACATGCTGCCTACCTGATTTTCTAATAGTGGTATTAGAGCCACAAATTTTGAAAGCACATATGGTCTATTTTTTAGATTTGATCTAAAAGTTTTAATGATTTAAAATTAATTTTTTGTTGATATAAGGTTGTCCTGGTTCACCCCCTATATTACAAAGATTATCCTAGCACAAAATTGATCAGTTTTGAAAACTATTTTTGAAATAATTAAATCAAATCTTTTAGATCTGAAAATTAACATATGTGATATGTTTAATTTGTATTTAGATCTAAAATTAAAATGATTAAAAGTTCATAATAAACTGATATAAAGTTGTCCAGATATAAGATTTACCCCCTATATTCTAAAGGTTATCCTAGTTTGATGTAAATCAGTTTTTGGAAAGCTATTTTTGAAATATTTTGATCATTATTTTGGAGGAGAAACGCTTTCTCCGCGTAGGATCTTTCAAATTTCATTAAATCTGGGGCGAAATAATAAAAAAAAAAATTATCCTACATATTTCAGATCTAATTCTCTAGATCTAATTTTATTATCTAATATTTAAAATCTAAAATTAAATCTAAAACTATGATAAAAGAAGAAATACCTCAAGGGTAATCTGATTACCCTGTAGATGATCTCTGTTCAGCCCGAGGTTCTGATGTAGCCACGCAAGCACTTGGCCTCTACCGATATCCACTCAGGCAGGATCTGAAACATCTTCTCCTCACAAATCTATGCTTCAAAAATTAGATCTAAATCTGATTAGTAAGTACTTCAGAACTCCTTCTAAAGTTGGAGCAGCAGCCTGTCGAAGATGTCCTGCAGCCTTCTGTTCCAGACGTCACCACGCCTTATATCTCTGCCAGATGGACATCCAACATTTTGAACGTGAAGAGGGGAGGAAGGAGAGCAGGGAAGAAATAGAGAAGAGGGTAGGAGGTGGCAGCTATTGGGTTTTATGCATAAAATAATTTTTTCCACGAAACCCTAGGTGCAGCAGGGTTTATATAAATCCTGTATGCTGCGCAGTGCCACATCATTGAACCAATTAAAAAATTTTAATAAATTCTGAAAAAATTTTGATTGGTGGAGTGATGTCATGTGATCACATCAGATAAAAATCTCCATCCTCTCTCTTATTTTGGCACCAACAATGGATAAGCTCAATCAAGGTGGCGCCATACATGTCAAAAGAGTTCACTAAATTGACCCACCAACAGAGAATATCTTATGAAGTTTTACATACATGTCAAAAGATAATTCTCTAAGTAGGAGTTGTGCAAATAGTCTTTAGACCTGAGACCACCATAGAATTTTGTACATATGAACTCATATTTTGATTCACACTCAAATATAATATTAAATTATATACGGGGTGTTCTGAATCTGGTGGAGTGTGTATAAAGGTTGTGAGTAGGTCAACAAAGAATTGATCACTCTTAGTAAAAAGAGATGATATCCTATGTATTCTTTTCTCTTGATAAACTCAGGAAGACTTTGGCCAAAGCAAATAAAGGTTAGATAGGGATTCTGATACTTCATTAGAGTTATCATTGATTGATAAAGAATCAATAAGAATATATGTTAAGTTTGACATGATTTTATACTCATAAATATATTCAGGATGCAGGATGATCAAAGGATTGGATTGTACGGTAACTTACCACTGAAGGGCATATTTGATTTTTTTATTAAATTTTATATCTTCTAAATAGTCATGATACATTGCTAGATGTCAATCTTGACTTGTGAATTTAATCAAATTAAAGATTTAATACAATCACCAATTAGATAGGGTTCTAATTGCTGAATTCAGGTTAGCTTATTTCGGACCTAAATCGATTAGAAAGATTCTAATCAAATTTGGTCAACTTACATCTAGACCTACTGCTAGCTAAATGAGCAACCCAATGGATCATATACAAAAGAGACTGATAAAGGATCTAATTAGATTAGATTAGATTAAGTTTGCAGATTTAATATGCTAGCACATGTTGCAAACACCAGCTCCTAGAATCAAATCGGTTTCGATTTTGATTTTAATTTGGATAGAATTGAGTTAATTAAGCTCATAATTTATTTGGGTTTGATTTAGGTTAGCCAAATGTTGACAACTAATTGAATTCCTCTTATTTGGTTTGGCCTAATTGGATTGGGTTAGCTTTGACTTGGTGTTATGGATAGATATGGACTAAAGAGTCTGTGTAGTTATGGACTCATAACCAAACATCCATGCCACCTCTTTATCTGAATATTTCCACACCTAAAGAGTAAGATGGTGCCTCCATTATAGGCCATTGATTGCATATGGTGCTGATCTGTGGTGGAGAAGGAGGGTGCTAAAAAATATTGCTACGCGACTCTTCGAAAACACCGATAAAAGCCTGCGAAGACTCCTTCTACTTTAAATCTCTTAGGCACCACTTATATCAGATAATCTTCTGATTTTTAAACATGTAAGGAAGGAGTTTTCACTTGTAAAAATCTAAAAATAATCTGATCAATGAATAGATGCTTATCGCATCTTTTATTGGGTGCACACGAGAGAAGAATAAAACATCGTATCTAATAAGAGAGTTTCATCTGCAAAAGGGCTCTTATCAGATATAAATTTTTTTTAGTTTAGAATATGGAAAGACCTCTGAAAATCAATATGGGGCATGTGGATTGGATGGCACCCGTTAATATGTGTCTCCACGCTAATTATAAATAGCATGGAGTCTTCGGTGTTTTGGCATTCTGAAGTCATCTCTTCTCTCTTACATTCATCTCTAGATTGTTCAATTTCTTTCTTCCTTCCCTTGTTAGGACAAGTCCAAATATAGTAAGAGCAAGTTCAATTTAGGACAAGGGCTTAGGAAGATAGTAAAGGAAGATAAAGAGATAAGAAAAGTAGAGAAAGACAAGCCAAGGGAGGAGGGTGTTCAGGAAAACACAAGAGGAGTGTTGTGCTATCCAGATTAGTGAAGAAAAGTCTTGAAGGAGCTTGTGTCTTGATCCAGTCTCTATGTGGATCACCGTTGAAGGGCGAACGCTTGGGCACCTAGTGGAAGCTCTGTCAAAATTTTTTGGATTTAGCGATATAAGTATTCTTCTATATCTTTCATAGTATCATTCATATTTAGATATATGATTGTTAATCACCAAAGAGGTCTTGAGTTAGTGTTTGATAATTATGATTTTATTATGCAAAGTTATGAAATTCATACTTCCACTGTGTTATCATAACAATAGTGGTATCAGAGCCAACCTTGATTGATTCAATCATATGAGCAGGTCTATATATAGAATTATACATACATGTGAGTTGTATGCATATGATATACTGTATGTGCTATACTATGTAAATAACTTTATTATGATTTAATTAATATATATATTTGTTAGATCATAATCATACAGTTGAATTTTTAAGGATGTACTTGTGACCATTAAAGCCCTCATAAAAAAATTATATTAAGTCGTAGTGATCAGAACCAGTGGCTAACTAATTCTTGAATTGATTAATCAATTGGTGTCTAGGCAAATGTTAAAAGTGGTTCTTTAATTGGTTCCATTGACTGATGTAGCCAATTTATTGGTGTCTAAAAAAAGCAACGAGGAGATCCCCACCTACTTATCTGGTCAATTGGGTTAGTCTAAATCTTGAATTTGATTTGCTCAGTATTTATTACACTACTAATGCCTTCTTCATGCTAAGATGATTATTATTTTAAGAACCATAGTAAGTTTGTTATGTTATCCACAAGACTTACCTGATGGGATGCGTAGGGGTTTCATATTTATATTTAAAAATTTTTTAATAAAAAAATATTAGATTAAACTATATAATCTATAAATATATATATAAGATATAATCTTAAAACTTCAACAAATAGATCGATAATATGAATTTATATGCATAAAAATCTAAATCTAAAATGACAAGCATGTGAACCAAAAATAGCATTTAGTAATAGATCTAATCTACCACTTTTAGGGTGCCGAACCCAGTACCCGAGCATGGGTAGTCGAACTCCATGATTAAGAATATAGATCTGAAAGTCCTCTCTAGTTGCTCACAGTTGTATAAGTATCCGACCTCTATGGATGTCCACATAAAGCCCCTCGAACTGATCAGCCCTCCACGGAGTGCTAGCTCATGCAGTCGGCTTCTGATGGCAGATCTGATTTGATCTCCTTCTTTGATTATCTCAAATCTTTCTGATATCAAAGATGGATCAGAGGAGGATGCTAGACGGTGGAGAAAAATCATATGAAGACTCTTCTTTTTAATTTTTTCCTCACCCAAAAATCTAGAACAGTTCTAGGTCTCTCACCCGAGAGGAGAACGGTCTCCTCTTTTGTTCACGCCAAGGAAGAATGAAATCCATCCAAAGCTCATATCCCAAAGAAGGATTTTCATCTCACTTTTTCTCTGATATCTCATAGTGAAAGGCCCTCTTAGTTTGGCATACAAAAATATGATTTTTTTATGATTATCGCAGAAATCAGATAAGACAGGATAAAGGCTGGAGTTTGTTACAATTCAAATTATTTTGAATTTTAATTTAACTTCAACTTTTTTATCCTTCTCTAACTTAAAGAGAAACTTATCAAAAAAAATTGGGCATGAAAATCAATTGAAAAGACTTTTTTTTCTCATACACAATGGGCACCTTTAAAAACTGCCGACGTGTGGAAGGATATGGATAAGGTTTTAAGTTGAAATTCAAATCAATTTGAATTCAAATCAAAATTAATCAAATATTATCCTTAATGGGCAACAAAAGAAGGGTTATTTTTTGATTTTTTCATGTACAAATTAATTTTGCATGGTGAGAAAAGGTGTGAGACAATTTGGGTGGCGCAAGGGAGAGAATCGCACTCATTTGAGACTTTAGGGTTTAACCAATTAGATTTCTTTCAAACCCAATCCAATTAGACCCAAATAAAATATGATGAACCTAATAAAATTAGGCTCTTACAATCTTAATTAAATTTGATCAAATTAATAAATTAATTGAGCTATAGATTGATCAACTCAAAATCATTTCTTCCTCACCGATTAGGTCATCTCATAACCTAATCAGACTTGACCTGATTGAATCTAATTCAATCAAATTTGATCTAGACTTTAATGCTCAATCAAATTGAGCTAATTAGTGGTCTAATCACTAATTAATCTTCTATTAATGATAAAGTCCAAGTCTACTAGGACTCTTCTCTAGAGTCTCCATCCAGTGGGACTCTTCAACAGAGTCCCTGTCCAGTGGGACCTTTGCCAGTGTCCCCATCCATTAGGACTCTTTAGATTAGCCATATGATCAGAGAGAAACTTCTAATGTGTGTGATCCCATAGGTTCGAACTTAAGCCGATAGTATAAGAACTGATTCCTGTATCGATCGGAGTAACCATCTAGCAATAGTACCCGATATCCGGATAGGTCGAATGTATGCAAAGCAACACTCAAGAACCTATTTGGATATAGTTACCATATAATTCATCTCTTTGACCCTTGATGCCAGGATAACTTAGAGTTTAAACTATCAACTCTTAACAGTATATCCATTATGTGTCTCAACCTGATAAATCCTGTGACTCCTCACAAAGATTGCCCTGGCCAAGGTCTTACTAACTTGAAACACAAAGCATTCTCTCCAATCTTTTAGAGTGGTCAATTCTATCTTGACTCATGCACCAACTTCACAAGTACTTGACTGTGCCCAGAAATCTTCTAATCCTGAATTAAAAATTCAGGTAGTCCGGTACCAAAGCACAGTAAGTTGCTTGCAAGTTACCATGGTGATCTCAAGTCGGAGGGACACTTATATCCATATCCTTTCGGAGTAACTCTTGACAGCAGAGTGCTCCGGAGTTGGTCATGTTCAATGAAATATACTCTTATATTTCACCTGCATACCATACCAACATCTCTCCGCTCCTTGGTTAAGAGGCCAACCAACCTATATATCATACAGTGATCTACACTTGATATGTCTATCATCGTAGTAATAGCATATCATTTGGACACGAATTCATTTAAGAACTAAATGATAAATTCTTCTTTATCAATTTAAAATAGTCTTAAGGACTTTCATCATAACACAGAAGTTCGATGTAGAAGATATATAAGCTTATGATAAAAAATATCAAATAAATATTTTATTAATTAATTTATATATAATTACATCAAATAGTACAACCGTCAATAGGCTGACGATTAGCTTTAGAACATATTTTTCAACAACTCTCACTTATACTAAAGTCAATCGGTGCAGTATCGTATACCCATCTTTATTTTGTGATCTTCGAACTCCTTTACCGCAAGAGCTTTAGTTAATAGGTCGGCTAGGTTATCCTTTCCATCGATCTTCTGAAGATCGACGTCACCTCGATCCATGATCTCTCAGATAAAGTGGTAATGACGCAGAATATGCTTTGTCTGCTGATATGCCTTCGGCTCCTTTGCCTGAGCTATGGCTCCAGTACTATTGCAATAAAGCAGAACTGGACCATCGATGGAGAGTGCCACTCCAAGCTCAGTGATGAACTTTCTCAGCCATACAGCTTCTTTTGCAGCATCAGAGTCGCAATGTACTCTACCTCGCAAGCAGAATCGGCTACAGTGTGCTGCTCGAAACTTTTTCAATAGACAGCTCCACCATTTAGGATAAAGATGTATCCTGACACGCTTTTGCTATCATCACGATCTGACTAAAAATTGAAATCAGTGTATCCCATGAGTTTCAAGTCAGATTCTCTATAAATGAGCCATTGATCTTTAGTATTTTTTAAATACTTAAGGATGATTTTTCCAACCTTTCAATGGTTCTCACCTGGATCTGATTAGTATCTGCTCACTACTCTCAGTGAGTATGCCACATCCGATCTTATACATGTCATGGTGTACATTATAGAATCCATTATCGAGGCATATGAAATTCTACTCATACGCTCTCTTTCTTGAGGGATTGTCGGACAATTTTTCTTTGAGAGAAAAATTCCATGGCATATCGAAAGATAGTTTTTCTTGGAATTCTCCATGCTGAACCGTTTCAGCATGGTATCTATGTACGTTGATTGAGAAAGTCTGAGCAACCTCTTAGATCTATCTTTATAGATCTTTATCCCTAGGATGTAGGCTGCTTCTCCCACATCCTTCATGGAGAATTGTGACGACAGTCACACTTTTATTCCCTATAATATAGGGACATCATTCTCGATTAAGAGAATATCATCCACATACAAATAAAAAATATAATTACTGAACCATTAGCCCACTTATATATTCAGGATTCCTCTCCGTTCTTAACGAAGCCATACATTCTGATCACCTTATCAAAACGTATGTTCCAACTCCAAGATGCTTGCTTCAATCCATAAATGGATCTTTGAAGCTTGCACACCTTGGACTCATCTGTAGATGTGAACCCTTTAGGTTGTATCATATACACCTCTTTATTCAGCTCTCCATTTAGAAAAGCTGTCTTCACATCATTTGCCAGACTTCATAGTCCAGGTATGTCCCTATCGCAAGCATGATCCGAATGGACTTGAGCATTGCCATAAGAGAGAACGTTTCTCATAGTCAATACCCTAATATTGACGATACCCCTTGGCAACCAGATGGGCTTTATAGGTCTCAACCTTTCCATCTGCATCCCTTTTCCTTTTGAAAACCCACTTACACCCTATGGATTTTACCCCTTCAGGTGGATCAACCAATGTCCGCACATTATTGATCTTCATGGACTCCATTTCGAATTTCATGATTTAAGCCATTTCTCAGAGTCAGATCTCTGCATTGCATCCATATAGGTGACTGGATCCTCATTGTTCTCATTAAGCTCAACAGGATCTCCATCCCAGAGCAAGAAACCTAGATATCTGTCCAGTTGATGTAGTACTCTACCGGATCATCTTAAGGATGTTTGTATATCAAGCCCCAAATTTGATCTTATCAAATCTGGTTCAGATTCAGTTACTGTTGTCGGTTCTTCTATCTGTCGAACTTCATCAAGCTCGACTTTAGAGGTACTTGTTCTTTCACTAAGAAACTCTTTTTTCAAAAAATATACCTTACTGCTGATAAATATCTTTTGTTCAGTAGGGAGGTAAAAGTAGTAACCCCTCATTTTCTTGGGGTACCCTACAAAATTATACTTATCGGATCTAGGTCCGAGCTTGTAGGTTTGTAATTGTTTGATATAAGCCTAACACCCCCAGACCTTAAGGTAAGTGAGGTTCAGCCTACGTCCTGACCATATCTCATATGGTGTTTTACTAACTGACTTACTTAGAATATTATTGAGTACAAAATAGGCTGTTTCAAGTGTATATCTCAAAAAGAGATCGACAACTTGCAAGTCCCATCATGGATCGAACCATATCCAACAAAGTTCGATTCCTTCTTTCTGAGACACTATTATGCTATGGTGTCCCTGGAGGAGTCCATTGTGAGAGAATCCCATTCTCTCCAGGATATGTCAGAAATTTACTAAAAAGGTATTCACCCCCTCGATCAGATCGAAGAGTCTTAATAATTTTTCAATTTATTTCTCTACTTCATTACGAAATTGTTTGAACATTTTAAATGATTCGAACTTGTATTTTATTAAGTAAACATACCCATACCTAGATAGATCGTCTGTGAACGTAATGAAATAGCTATACTCTCTTCTGGCACTAATGTTCATAGGTCCACAAACATCACTATGTATTAGATCTAGAACTTCACTAGCTCATTCTCTTTTTTCAGTAAAAGGTGACTTAGTCATCTTTCCAAGAAGATAAAACTCACAGATCGATAATGATTCATAATCATTGATATTGAGGATACCCTCTTATGCTAACCTGTTTATCCTGCTTTTGTTAATATGACCAAGCCTGCAATGCCAAAGATAAGCATCTGTGACATTATCTAACTTTGGATGTTTATGTGGAGTGTACATTACACTCATAGGCTGTGACAATACATAGATGTCATTTCTTAATTATCCTCGCATTATTGTAAACATTCATAATGATATCATAATAATCATTCTTTATTGATAAATTATAACCATTTTTGATCAAAAGATCAACAGAGATTATATTCATCAAGAAAGATGGACAATAGTGACAATCACTTAAAATGACACTATTAGACTTGAAAACAAGCTCGATGACTCCGAAAGTCCAGATTGAAACTTGACTTCCATCTCCCATATTTAGAAATCTCTCATCATTCTTAAATTTTTACTAACTTGAAGTCCTTGCAATGAATTGCATATGTGAACTGGACTTCTGGTATCCAATACCCAGGTAGTAACGTCACATATGAAAAAATTACAAAGTGTTAGTTATCATATAAGCACCTTGATCAGTAACTAATTGCTCGTTTCTCTTTAGCCTATTTGGGTCATAGTCTGCTTGACTCAATTCAGCCCTAAACTTTTTAGCTAGATTGGGCTCAAGATCATTATTCAACTTCTGATACTGGTTATCGAAGTTGGATCCAATAAGCTCATCACTGTCAAACAGTGAGTGGAGCGATAAATTACTAGCCATTTCTGAAAAAAAAATACAAACCTAATTAACATATGAATTAATCAGGCCTAAAGATATGAACTTTAGTCTAAAGATTCTTTCATTATTTTATACGAATTGGTAGCCTCTACCTTCAATTCGAAAAATTATCTTAATTCTTTAGTGGGTACTAGAATCCACACAGACTGCATACAGACCCGAGTATGGCTCGACCAACCCATATACATCTATGGGTAGGTTCTTAATCAATTATTTTTCTAAATAATTTTTAGTAATTAGTTTTATCTCAGGTTTCATTTAAGTAGGTGATGGGCCTCCACTAAAAGTCCTAATTAGGTCCAACCATTAACATGAATCTACTCAGTGATTCTAACTAATGAATAATCAGGTCCGAGTATGGCTCAACCAATCCAACCATTCATCAGATAGTACAATAGAATCATCATATAATGAATAATAATTTCATCATTCAAAGAAACACCAGATCGATAGCGTCTGTAATGTCAATCAAAAATAATAGATCCATTATCATTCATCTTAATGGAAAGCTATGATCTAATTATCACTATAATTAGCTCATTTTTGGACTTAATAATTTAGAAAATTTGGTAAACATAATTTATCAAATTAAATACATAAACCAACTAATCTCAATCCTCCCACTGACTTCACCAAGTCAGATCAAGATGGACTAGAAACAAGCTGGTCCAACTGACAAGTCATCAATCCTCCCACTAACTTTATCAAGTCATGTTGAGGATAAAGATAAGTCGAACTAGGGGCACCTAAATCAGTCGAACTGATTTTTTAGTAAGCATGGGTCAACCCTAATCATTAAGCGATCTAATCAAAACTTGATTCACCATGTTGGCCAAGTAAGTGAGATCGATGGGAGAGATATGCCATTAACTCATTATAGACTCAATCTATGCAAGTAGCTCTCAATTAATGATCATCGATCAAGACTGCCAAACTTACCTTAAACACCAACTGGTTAATCAATTTCAGTTGGATCTACTAATGGATTTGAGTTCGACTACTGAGCTCAAGATCGAAGTCCATTTGGGTTTAATCAAAGACATGCACTCGACCAACTACAACTATTGTATTGGCTCTAGAAAATCTTGATTTAATCTAATTTCTCTTCTTAGTCCATTTGATCTTTGATTCTAATCCTAGGTCTAACCCAATTAGGAGGACCTGATCAAGCTAACCCATAAACCCATCATCCATATTTTATATGAACAATATTAGATCTTTAATTCATAATTCTAGATCTAATAGGTTCAACTTAATTCTCAATTAAGTTTAAGACTGTGGGTAGGGGTTCGATATTTGAAAATAGTTTCAAATTTTATAAAATATTTTTATAATTAATTTTATGCACAATCATTTAAATCTGAAACTTGAATCGGCTCACCTCTGATTGAGCCTGCTCATCACAATGGGTCAACTAAGTTCCAAGACTTAGTTGACTTATTGTAATGAATTATTAAACATAATTTTAGTCTGTAATAATGAGTCAGCTCAAAAAAAATTAAGCTGAGGAACCAGGATCCTGAGTCGACCCAAATAATACTGAGTCGACTCAACAAGCGAACTATAATAATTATATTAATTTTATATCAAAATAATTCTATATAAATAGTAATAAAATCAATCATAAATTATTTTAGAACTATTCTAAACATGTTCATGATACTAGATTTTATTTACAAAGATTAGATACAGCTACTTTTCATACAATGTATTATATACACAATCTTAGGATTTTGAGAAAAGTAAAGTTTTTTTTTCGCATTCATCTTGATGGGATATAGTTATAATGGCACCCCTACACATCATAAGAGGATCCAATTGAATGAAAAAAAGAGAGATCTAATCTCTATTACCTCTTATGACCGAATGATCTGGTGACAACATAATCCGATTACTTCGCTACTCAGATCATTTAATCTAAATAATTTAGATCTAATCTAAATTATTTTAGATCTGATTATTATATTTTGATTATATCAAAATCAAGTAATAATCATCATAAATCAATTTTACATACTTCAAATTAAAATCAGATTTTATAAAGATCAGCACAAACTAGGACAACCTTTGCACTGTAAGGGGTAAACCTTACAATAGGACAACCTGATATCAGTTTGTGTGATCAAATCTTTAACTAATTTTAGATCTAAATATCATATATCAGATCTAATTTAAATTAAATTATAGATTTAAATATATATAATATCATGTCATATCGAACCTTGGCTCTGATACCACTGTTGGGATACGTAGGGATTTCATGCATGCATTTCAAAAAATTTTCAGTGAAAAAATATTAGATTAAATTATTTAATCTATAAATACATGCATAAGATCTGATCTTAAAACTCTTACAAATGGATCGATAATATAATTTATTGTTGGATGTATGCCTAGAAGCCAATCTTGACTGACACATTTCATATCTCTAGGATATAATTTTATACTTATTGGACAGTTATATTACCATTCATATTTATGCATCCATGAATCATTCAAGAGATTAACAAGATGATGACACATATTCTCAAAGAGTTGAGAATTTGAGGTATGTGTCATTGATGCTTAATTCTTAAATTGCTCCTGATCATAGGATCATCATGGGGATGGTGATTTATCTGGATAGACTAGCACACGGATCACTTCCTTCAGACAGATGGATCTCGAGTCTGCAGTTAGAGACATTGAACGAGAGTATAGGTGGTTGTTAGAAAACAACTAGCACTGAGCGTGACCAACACGAGAAGTCACATGAATATCTGCTCACTCGTTAGTGACTTTCTCGATGCTGCAGTTGTATGACTGGTCCTTTAACCTGAGATGACACTACTACTCGCAGTGAGGCTGCTGGAGGTTGACTGACACATCAACATGAGTCTCCAGGAGCCTTTATAGTGGATGTTGATGATAGTTGATCCACTATAGGAGTGGGATATGCATCAAGATGGGATCTATCGATCCTAGTAGAAGGAAGTAGTCCTATAAGATTTAAGAGGCTGAGTCCTTAAGTTTATGGCCATATCATTGTGATTGATGAAAAAATTTTTTTATAGAATTACATATGGACTCGAGCTGATTGAATCTATCATATGACCGATGTTGAGGTTTGATGATTTATCCATGACCTATCATCTGGTTGGGACTCATGATACAGAGACTGTATCATGCGCTAACTGCACCTAGAGGTTCATCTTTTATTCTACTAAGTTGTCACTATATACTGCTAGGTATCACTAGTAGATTGTGAGACTCACAAGTATCATTTTGATGTTCAATGATCCTTGGTGGGTTGAGTTGAAATTATTCCAACTCATTGAAAAGAGTTTCAATGATATTATGATAGAGATCATAATATATCTCACTATCAGATAGAATAAAATCTATGGGGTCACATACAAAAAAAATTTTGACTGATCAAATGGTTGAATTATGATTATGAATCGTAACAAGATTTGATTATCAATTTGATTGATAATTGATCCAATGCAAATATTGCATTATGTAATTCGCTAAAGAGTCAATAAGTTATAGGAGGATTAATTAGCAATAGGATTGCTAATTGGCTCAATTTGATTGAGCAATCAAGCTTGCATTAAGTCCAATTTGATTGGATTTAATTTGACTCAATATGGATTTGATTTGATCAACCCTATAGGGTTATAGGATAACCCCAAAAAAATCAGATGATTAGACCCAGTTGAATTAGGATTTAGGTTTGATCTAATTTTTTATTAGACTAGGATGTATGTATTTTTATTTGGACTAAAAATTTTTATTTTCATGATGCACCAAATTCTAATTGAATTAGGATTAAAAATTAAGTTTGACTCATGCACCAAGAAAGAGTCCAATTGGACTAGAAATCCTCCTACAATTAAGAGACATCTAATCTAAATTAATTGAGCTCCAAATTAGATTTAGATTCTTATTTATTTCAATCTAATCTAATCCTAATATGATTAAGATTTATTGATATTTTATTGAGATTAAAACAGTCACTTAATTGAGTCCCATGTAACTTCCAATTCATGCACCAACGCCAACTTGTTTTGTGCACCCAAAAGACCCACGCCCCAAACCTCTTTAATGCCAATTTTTTCCCTATTATCAGCATGTAAGAGAGTAGAGAAATCCCTGGTTACCGTGTAAAAAAATCAGGTTGCAATTGTTTTTTGATTGGGCGGCACAAAAGATTAGAGTCCTACTTGAATTGGACTCTATTTCCTAACCAAACACTAACTCATCTTAGGCCTATAAATACCCAGCTATATGGCATGGTTAAGGCATGGATTTGAACTAGGTGTTGACGCCCAACATCAGAAGAAAAGGCATGAAAAAAATCAAGGGAGGGATGGCATGAAAATATGGCACGCAAGGTGAGATTGATCCTTTCTATCTTACAACCAATTGTTGGTTGTTTTGGATATCTTCTTCTCTCCCTCTTGTCCATGTTTAGATATGGATGCCTCTTCCTTTCTTTATCCAAAAGTTGGACAAAATTATTACATCTCTATTGTAGAGATTTGGCGCATGAATTTTAGGAAGAAAAGAGAAGAAAGAGTTCTTCTCATAATCTCTAGCATAGAAATCAAGATCCTTTATATCTTCTTGGTCTCTAAAAGTATTTTAGAAGAAAAAAAGATTTTCAACCATCAAGATGCGATCTCTGCAAGGGAGCTAGCACTCCAGTGAGATCAAAAGACTTCTGATCAGATCAGAGTCTCGTGTGGATATCCATAGAGGCCGGATACTTGTGCGGCTACAAGAGACCTTCAAAAGATATCCATGATCATCTGTTCGTATTGAAGATTGATCCATATTTAGGTATGTTTTATATTTATTTTTTTTATTTGATTTTTATATCTGAATCTTATCTCACATATGATGATCCTGTATATGGTTTGAAGATATGAACTTATGCATGCTTAGATTAATTAGATTTAATTTAAAAATTTTTAAAATTTTACTGCATACTTATTTTATAAAATCATGTATGTATGAAATTATAAAAATCTAATATTTATATGTATAAAAATTTAAATCTAAAATGACAAGTATGTGAATTAAAAACAGCATTTAGTAATAGATCTAATCTACCACTTCTAAGGTTTTGAACCCAATACTTGAGCATGGAAAGTTGAACTCCATAATTGAGAATGTAGATCTGAAAGTCTTCTCTGATCGTTCGCAACTACACAAGTATTCGGCCTCTACGGATGATCCACACGAAGTCCCTTGAATCGATCAGCCCTCCACGGGAGTGCTAGCTCGTGCAGTCGGCTTCTGATGGCAGATCTGACTTGATCTCCTTCTTTGATTGTCTCAAACCTTTCTGATATCAAAGATAGATCAGAGGAGGATGCTGGATAGTGGAGAAAAATTAGATGAAGACTCTCTTCTCTTTGGTTTTTTCCTCACCCAAAAACTTAGAATAGTTCTAGGTCTCTCACCCGAGAGGAGAACGGTCTCCTCTTTTGTTCACGCTAAGGAAGAATGAAACCCATCCAAAGCTCATATTTTAAAGAAGGATTTTCACCCCACTTTCTCTCTGGTATCTCATGGTGAAAGGCTCTCTTAGTTTGGTGCATAAAAATATGGCTTTTTTATGATTGTCGCACAAACCAAATAAGATAGAATAAGGACTGGAGTTTTTTATAATTCAAACTATTTTGAATTTTAATTTAACTCTAAATTTTTTTCACCCTTATCTAACTTAAAGAGAGACTGACCAAAAAAAATTAGGTATAAAAATCAATTGAAAAGACTTCTTTTTCTCGTATATAATGGGCACCTTCAAAAACTGCCGACATGTGGAAGGATATGGATAAGGTTTTAAATTAAAATTCAAATTAATTTAAATTTAAATCAAAACCAACCAAATCTTATCCTTAATAAAAAATAAAATAAAGATTATTTTATAATTTTTTCATATACAAATTGATTTTGTGCGGTGAGAAAAGATGTGAGACAATTTGGGTGGCATAAGGGAGAGAATCCCACTGATTTGGGACTCTAGGATTTAACCAATTGGATTTCTTTCAAATCTAATCCAATTAGATCCAAATAAAATATGATGAATCTAATCTAATTAGGCTTCTACAATCTTAATTAAATTTGATCAAATCAATAAATTAATTGAGCCATAGATCTGATCAAATCAGGATTATTTCTTCCTTATCGATTAGATCATCTCATAACCTAATCAGACTTGATCTGATTGAATCTAATTCAATCAAACTTGATCTAAACTTTAATGCTCAATCAAATTGAGCTAATTAGTGATCTAATTATTAATTAATCTTCTATTAATGATAGAATCCAAGTCTAGTGGGAATCTTCTCTAAGGACTCTTCAGTAGAGTCCCCATCCAGTGGGACTCTTCATAAAATCCCCATTCAGTGGGACTCTTCACTAGAATCTCCATCCACTAGGACTCTTTAGATTAGCCATGTGATCAGAGAAAAATTTTAATAATGTGACTCTATAGGTTTGACCTAAGCCGGTAGTACAGAAACTGATTCTGTACCAATCGGAGTAACAATCTAGCAATAGTATGCGATGTCTGGATAGGTCGAATGTATGCAAAACAACACTCAAGAACCTATTTGGATATAATTACCATATAATTCATCCCTTTGACACTTGATGCCAGGATGACTTAGAGTTTAAACTGTCAACTCTTAACAGTACATTCATTATGTGTCTCAACCTGATAAATCCTGTGACTCCTCACAAAGATTGTCCTGGCCAAGATCTTACTAAATTAAAACACGATGCATTCTCTCCAATCTCTTGGAGTGGTCAATTCTATTTTGACTCACACACTAACTTCACAAGTACTTGACTGTGTCCAAAAATCTTTCGATCCTGAATTAGAAATTTAGATAGTCCGGCACCATAGCACAGTGAGTTACTTACAAGTTACCATGGTGATCTCAGGTCAGAGGGACACTTATATCCATATCCTTTCGGAGTGACTCTTAATAGCAGAATGCTCCAGAGTTGGTCACATTCAGTAAAATATACTCCTACATTTTACCTATATGCCATATCAGCGTCTCCATACTCTTTGGTTAAGAGGCCAACCAACCTATATGGCACACAACGATCTACACTTGATATGTCTATCATCTCAGTAATAACATATCATTTGGTCATGAACTCATTTAAGAACTAAACGATAAATCCTCCTTTATCGATTTAAAATAGTCCTAAGAATTTTTATCATAACACAGAAATTCAATGTAGAAGATGTACAAGCTTATAATAAAAATTATCAAATAAATATTTTATTAATTAATTTATATATAATTATATCAAATAGCACAATCATCAACAGACTGATAATTAACTTTGAGACATATTTTCCAACATTACCATGGGCTAATATAATAAAATCTTGGTGCATTATGAATGCTTATGGCGTATTTGAATGATTATTGCTTTGTTATGCTATCCACAAGAGCAATATTAATTTCAAATATGACTGTATGAAATGAAAGGTTTGACTTAATTAAAATATTATAGTTTGTTATGCTATCCATAAGACTATAAATATTTTAGAGGCAGTTTATATTGAGAATATAATTGGATAGATTTTCCTACCTTTGATCTCACTGGAGTTTATTGTGCTATCCACAAGATTTTTTTAAGGAATAAAGTTCTCAACCCCACTAAGAGATCGATTTAGGATTTCTCGTCTATATAGAGAGGGCTATGGTATATGATAAAATAGTGAGAGCAATAACTAGAATAAAAGATCTCATCTAGTTATACATGTCATCATGAATCATCTGCTTATATGGTTATTCTTAACTTTTGTAGATTAAAACTCTGCATTATGGCTACTTCACCCTCACTATATTGCATCCTTAATGCAAATAAGTGACTGGTCCCAATTATGTGGGTTGGCTGAGAAACTTGCATATAGTGCTTATGCAAGAAAAATTATCTTACATTCTGGACATACATGATCCTGGTCCAGTTAATGAAGATGCTTTAGAGGAGGAAAAGGCCACATATAAGATGTGGCAAAATGACAGCATGATTGTCAAATATATAATGTTGGCCTCTATGAGTAATAAATTACAGAGGCAATATGAGGATATGGATGCTTCTTCCATATTGCTTAATTTAAAAGAGCTATATAGAGAGCAAAGTCGAACTACTAGATATAAATTATCTAAGCAGTTGTTTTGGATTCAGATGACTAAGAGAACTCCAGTTCAAAATCATATGCTGAAGATGATTGACTTAATCACCAGATTAGGTCAATTAGGGTTCATTATGGATGCAGAACTCAATCAAGATCTAATCCTCCAGTCTCTCCAGAATCTTTATCCTAGTTTGTGGTAAATTACCACATGAATAAACTGGGTATTTCCCTGCCAGAGCTATTAAATATGTTGAAAATAGTTGAAAATTATATAAAGGGAGAGAAAGGTCCACTTCTAATGGTGGACAAAAATAAATATGGTAGGAAGGGTTCAAAAAAAGGAAAGAAATTGAACCCTAAAAGAAGCACCTTCAAGAAGAAGAAGGCAAAGCATATCCCTACAGATATGACATATTATCACTGTGGCAAGACGGGACATTGAAAAAAAAATTGCAAGAGTTTTTTTGCAAAGATGAAAGAAAATGCAAGTGTGGCATACAAAGGTATGTATATGATTCATACTGTATTTTCATTAAGTTCTTCAGCAAGTAATTCATGGGTATTAGATACTGCATGTGGTTCTCATATTTGTAATTCATTGTAGGGATTATAAAGAATTAAAGGGCTGAAGAAAAATGAGTTTAAACTTTTCGGTGCTAGTGGAGAATCAATCTCTGTTGAAGCTGTGAAAACTTACCTACTGGAGCTACCGTCAAAAAAAACTCTAGAATTAAAAAAATATTATTACAACCAAAGATTCTAAGAAATATTATATCTGTACCTCTCTTGATACAATGTAGATATGAAATAAAATTTATGGGCAGTTGTTGCTCTATATTTCATGCAAATAAATTTTTTGGCAATGGATATTTTGATAATGGTCTTCTAATTCTATTACTTAATGAAAATATTTTTTATATTCATGAAAATATAAAAAGAAAGAGAGAAGATATAAATATGTCATTTCTCTGGTATTGCTATCTTGGTCATATTGATGAGTCAAGGATAAGCAAGTTATACAAAGAGAAATTTTTTGAACCATATGATTTTGAATCATATAGAATTTGTAAATCTTGTCTTATGGAGAAAATGACCAAGACTCCATTCTTTGGATATGGAGAAAGGGCAAATGAGTTATTGATCTTAGTACATTTAGATGTATGTGGGCCCATGATGACTTTAGCCAGAGGAGGATATTCTTATTTTATGACTTTTACAAATGACTTATCAAGATATGGATATGTGTATCTCATGAAACATAAATCTGATGCATTTGATAAGTTTAAGAAATATCAAAAGATGGTCGAAAAACAAACTGAAATAGGTATTAAAGTCTTTGATCTGATCGAGGTGGCGAATATTTATCCAGTGAACTTCTTGATCATCTTAAAGGATAAAAATTCTCTCTAAATGGACACCTCCTTATACGCCACAATTAAATGATGAAGCAAAAGGAGGAATCGTACTCTTATGAAAATGGTACGATCTATAATGTGCTATGCTGATCTTCCAATATCTTTCTGGGGATATGCCCTAAAAATTACTGCATATATTCTTAATAGAGTGCCTTCAAAATCAGTACCTAGCACTCCATATGAATTATGGAATGGAAAGAAACCCAATCTTAAACATCTTAAAATATAGGCTGTCCTACTTATGTTGAAAATACTTTTGGACATAAGCTAAGTGCAAGATCGGACAAGTGTTTATTTATAGGATATCCTAAGAAAGCTAGAAGATATTATTTCTACCACCCTACTGAATAAAAGGTAATTGTCAGTAGGCATACCATATTCTTGAAAAAATAATTCATCCAAGAAGGAGGCACTGGAAGGCATATTGAACTCAAGGAAGTTCAAGACCTATAAAGTATTCTAGAATTATCAATGGAAGTTTCTCAACTAGAAGTACGAGTAATGAGGTACATCTGAAATATACACCTCCTCTCCGAAAATCAGATAGAGTGCGTTATACACCCTCAAGATTTGGTTTCATCATAGGAAATGATAATGAGACTAGTATCATTTAGGATGATAATCCATTGACTTATTCAGAAGTCGTTATGAGTAAAAATTCTGACAAGTGGCTCGATGCTATGAAATCTGAAATGGACTCAATGTATTCCAACCAAGTGTAGACACTGGTTGATGCACCTGAGGGTGTAACCCCATTAGGGTGCAAGTGAGTCTTCAAAAAGAAGATTAGAGCAGATGGCCAAATTGAAACCTACAAAGCTAGGTTAGTGGCAAAGGTTTCAGACAAAAGCAAGGGATTGATTATGATGAAACTTTTTCACCAGTGGTTATACTGAAGTCTATACGGATTTTACTTGCTATAGCTGCATACTATTATTATAAAATTTGACAGATGGATGTCAAGACCATCTTCCTTAATCATAACCTTGAGGAAGAGGTCTATATGACTCAGTCAAAAGGTTTTATCTCTAGTGGGAGGCCAAACCAGATATGCAAGCTTAAAAGATCTATTTATGGATTAAAGCAGGCATCAAGGACTTGAAACATCCGATTTGATATGACAGTCAAAGAGTTTGGCTTCATAAAAAATATGGATGAACCATATATATATAAGAAGGCTAGTGAGAGTGCCTTAGTCTTCTTAGTATTGTATGTCGATGACATACTACTGATTGGGAATGATATCCCAATACTCCAGTCAGTCAAAACTTGGCTATCTAACAAGTTTTTCATGAAAGATTTGGATGAGGCATCCTATATTTTGGGTATAAAGATCTATAGAGATAGATCTTAAAGGATGCTAGGCTTATCCCAATCTAGGTACATTGACTTAGTATTGAAGAGATTCAACATGGAGAGAAGTAAAAGAGGTTACTTACCCATAAGTTAGAATATACATTTTTTTAAAAAAATGTGTCCAAAGATACTAGAAGAAAGAGAAAGAATGAATTTCATCCCTTATGCTTCGACAGTAGGATCTATTATGTATGCCATGCTATGTATCAGGCGTGATGTGGCTTATGCATTAGGCATAGTCAACAGGTATCAGGCTGATTCAGAAGAAGATCATTGAAAAGCTATGAAAAATATTCTTAAGTATCTAAGAAGAACTAAAGATATTTTTTTAATATATAGAGGATCAGAATTAAAGCTAGAAGGATATACATATTCTAGTTTTTAATCTGATCCAAATAATAGCAAGTCAATTTTAGGGTATGTGTTTACTCTGAATAGAGGAGCAGTGAGTTGGAAGAGTTCGAAGCAGCAGACAGTAGCTGACTCAACTACTGAAGTAGAGTACATCGCTGCTGGTGAAGCCGCAAAGGAAGCTATCTGAATGAAGAAATTTATCATGGAGTTAGAAGTTGTTTCTGTGATTGAAGGATCAGTGCCCCTTTATTGTGATAACACTGATGCTATTATTCAAGCTAAAGAACCAAGATCTCATCATAGATCAAAACACATCCTCAGATGCTTTTACCTCATTCGAGAGATTGTCAAAAGACAAGATATTATATTAGAATAAGTAGAAACCAAGAATAATATAGTAGACCCATTCACTAAGACATTACTACAGTAACTATTTGATCGCCATCTTGGTTGTATGAGATTGAAATACAAAGGCGATTGGCTTTAGCGCAAGTGAAAGATTGAAAGAATAAGTGCCCTACAAGCCAATCACAAGGGTAGTGTGATGGGACTTATTCATATATTTTTTAATTCATGTAAAGATATTTGTTTTGATATAAATAAAAATGAGATATTTTTTATTCATCATTTCAGTTGCATCTTTGCATATTAAGAATTATGATAAATCCCAAAGGTTAGGATAATGATTTTAGAGAATATGAATGGGTCATGCTTGTGAGATCTAAAATCTTAAAATTTTAATCTTAAATATTTCTGATTGTAAGAATATTGAGTTGGAGATCAATGTTCAGAAAGACTGGCACATCCTTTGTATGCTCAATAGAAAGGATGGCTAATCTCATAAGTCACTTTTGTGGGGACACTAATACAAGAGTGTGGGTGCTCATTAAGGAATGAGTTCACTAAATTGATTCGTTAACAGAAAATATCTTATGGAGTCTTACATACATATCAAAAGATAATTCTCTAAGTGAGAGTTATGCAAATAGTCCTTAGACCTGAGACCACCATAGAATCTTGTACATATGAACCCATATTTTGGTTCACACTCAAACATGATATTAAATCATATATGGGGTGTTCTGAATATGATGGAGTGTGTATGAAGGTTGTGAGTAGGTCAACAAGGAATTGATCACTCTTAGTAAGAAAAGATGACATCCTATGTATTCTTTTCTCTTGATAAACTTAGGAAAACTTTGGCCAAAGCAAATGAAGGCTAAATAGAGATTCTAATACTTCATTAGAGTTATCATTGATTGATAAAGAATCAATAAGAATATATCTTGAGTTTGACATGTTTTCACACTCATAAATATATTTGGGATGCAGGATGATCAAAGAATTATACCACTGAAGAGCATATTTGATTTTTCCACCAAATTTCATATCTTTTAGGTGGTCATGATACATTGCTAAATATCAATCTTGACTTATAGATTTAATCAAATTAAAGATTTAATTCGATTACCAATTAAACAGGATTCTAATTGCTGAATTCAGGTTAGCTTGTTTCGGACCTAAATCGATTAGAAAGGTTCTAATCAAATTTGATCAACTTGCATCTGGATCTACTACTAGTTAGATGAAGAACCCAATGGGTCACACACAAAAGAGACTGATCAAGAAACTAATTGGATTAGATTAAATTTGCAGATTTAACATGCTAGCATATATTGCAGACACTAGCTCCTAGAATCAAATCAGTTTCGATTTCAGTTTTAATTTGGATAGAATTGAGTTAATTAAGATCATGATTTATTTGGGTCTGATTTAGGTTAGCCAATTGTTGGTACCTACTTGAATTTCTATTATTTGGTTTGGCTTAATTGGATTGGGTTAGCTTTGACTTGGTGTTATGGATAGATATGGACTAAAGAGTCCATGTGGTTATGGACTCATAACCAAACATCCATGCCACCTCTTTATCTGAATTTTTCCACACCTAGAGTAAGATGGCACCTCCAATATAGGCCATTGGATGAAATATGGCGCTGATATGCGGTGGAGAAGGAGGGTGCTAAAAAATATTGCTACGCGACTCTTCGAAAACATCGATAAAAGCCTGCAAAGACTCCTGCTTTAAGTCTCTTAGGCACCACTTATATCAGATAATCTTCTGATTTTTAAATATTTAAGGAAGGAGTTTCTACATGTAAAAATCTGAAAATAATTTGGTCAATGAATAGATGCTTATTGCATCTTTTATTGGGAGCATGCGAGAGAAGAATAAAATGTCGTATCTGATAAGAGAGTTTTACCTACAGAAGGACTCTTATCAGATATGACTTTTCCTTGGTTTAGAATGTGGAAAGACCTCTAAAAATCAATATGAGGCATGTAGATTGGATGGCACCCGTTGATATGCATCTTTACGCTAATTATAAATAGCATGGAGTCTCTGATGTTTTGGCATTCAGAAGTCATCTCTTCTTTCTTACATTCATCTCTAGATTGTCCAATTTCTTTCTTCCTTCTCTTGTTAGGACAAGTCCAAATATAGTAAGGGCATGTCCAATTTAGGACAAGAGCTTAGGAAGATAGTAAAGGAAGATGAGATAAAAAAGGTAGATAAAGATAAGCTAAGGGAGAAGGGTGTTCAGGAAAACATAAGAGGAGTGTTATGCTGCCCAAATTAGTGAAGAGAAATCTTAAAGGAGCTTGTGTCTAGATCCAGTCTCTGTGTGGATCATCATTGGAGGGCGAATACTTGAATGCTAGTAGAAGCTTTACCCAAATTTTTTTGAATTTAGTGATACAGGTATTCTCCTATATCTTCCATAGGTCATGCATGTTTAGATATATAATTGTTAATCATCAAGAAGGTCTTGAGTTAGGGTTTGATAATTATGATTTTATTATGCAAAGTTATAAAATTCATACTTCCACTGTGCTATTATAACCCAACATAAGAAGCACAGACGGAAAGATAGAGACCTATTAATTCTATCTGATTGTCAAGAGATTTCATCAAAATTATAGTGTTAACTATGATGAAACATTTTTCTTTTGACAATTCTCAAGTCCATTCGGATTGAATTAAACTTCTCGAAGTTAGAACATATATTTTGAATGTATGGCTTCGTTGAGAATAAAGCAGAATCTTGTATGTACAAATAAACTAATAGTTCTGTAATTGTATTCTTTGTATTGTTTGGATGAAATTCTCTTAAACGGAAATGATATCCCTACATTATAGGGAATAAAAGCTTAGTTATCATCTCTGTTCTCTGTAAAAGTTTGGAAGGTTGTGAGAACCATCCTTAAGTATTTATAAAATACTAAAGACCAATGGCTCGTTTATGGAGAATTTGACTTAAAATCTATAGAATATTGATTTCAGTTTCTAGTCGGATTGAAATGATAAAATTGTGTCAGATTAAATTTTTATCCTAAAAGGAAGAGCGACATGATGGAAAGATTCCATACAGTATTCAGTAGTCAGTTTTATTTACGATACGGAGTTTTTTACAGTATTTGATGTTGGTAAAGAAGTTGTTTCGTTATGAAGTTTTTAAGTATATAAATTTATCCATAAAAATATTAATTTATGAATCAAATTATCTTTATTCTTTTAATATTGATATTTTTTTTGTATATTTTGTAGAAAAGAGGTGTACCAACATAAAGAGTCCGATCTATAGACTTAAAAAAATTAGATGGGATCAAAAATGAAGTTAAAATGGATTTAAAATCAAGATGAAGGATTTATTGAATTAATCTGCAAGCTAATGGTCTATCATGGACCATTTGGTCCATAAAAAGCTTGGTGGACCATGTGGAAATAAGGCCCTGGGAGCTGTTCACGGTTTGGGCTGCAATTTAAATCGCGTGGGGTCCGGCTCTTGGAATATGCCATGGTACGAAGGAAGATGGGAGTGCTGGCTACCAGACCCAAGGGAAGGCGTGAATGGACTTGTGGCGCCTGAACAGGGGAAATGGTCACTGGGTGCGAGAAGATTTTTTTGTTGCGGTATGATGCGGACGCGGTGATGCACTTGGACGTGAAAAGATTTTTGAGGCGAGGTTCTACGTGGTCCAAGGGTGTGGGCGATACGAAGTTACGGGAAGTAGATTTTGAGACGCAGAGATAAGCGCATGAGATTATTCTCATATTTAAAAAAATAAAATTTTTTTATCTATATTTATAAATAAAATTTTATATTTTTTTATTGAGAATATCTCTCTCCACACCGTAATTCTTGTTAGAAGTTTATGTGACAGGCCGACATATCCATCTTTTAATTCTTTTTAGCTATCTTGTTCTCACTTTCTTCCATCCTTCCAACACACGAGAAGGAGAATCAGCCAGAGAGAAGTTGGGTCCAAGCTAAGAGAGAGAGAGATCAGATTCTGTAAGAGAGTTTATTTTTTGTTCCAACTCTAAGCCTTGTTAATGGCTTAGGAGTTAAAAATTTTTGTATCAGAATTTTTATTTAGTAATAAATTAGTTTTTCTTATTCTATTTAATTTCTCCAATTTTAATTTTTGTAATAGAGCAGTTTAAATTTCTGTACCTTTTAATTCTATAATTTTTAATTTTCGTAAGTTAAATTTCAGCAAGTAGAATTAGATTTTATTTTATTTTATTTTTCTTCAGACTTCAAATTAACTATGTCTGGCTAAGCAATTCTTCTGGAATTTGCGATGAAACTAGACCCTGAATAGAAGCCTTCTTCTTTGAATTTCTCTTTTCAAGTTTTTAATTTTTAGAGTCCTTCTCCCTTTATCTCTCTTGCAAGAGACTTGATGGGCTATCGTTGGATCAGAATCCCTTCATAGGCCATGCTTGATTCGATGCAAGAGGAGATGATTGGTAGAAGACACAAATTTTTAAATCCTTTCTTCTCTTTCCTTGTAGAAACTTTGAGGGGCTATCATTGGGTTAAAGTCCCTTCATAGCCTATACTTGGGCAACACAAGAGAAGTGAAGAAAGGAAGAGTCTCTTAATTAGGGTGAAAGCAAAATACTTGATAGATCATAGTTGAGTTAAATCTCTTCATGATCTATGCTTGTTCATGTTTTATACTTTAATCAAGGAACATTATAAGAGAAACCATAGAAAGGCTCTCTAATACATTGATCTAGTGGATTCAAAAGTCCTAAATCTTTTAGATTATTTATCTTTATAATTAATTAATTTACTACTTTGATAGTTAGTAATCCAACAAATAATCTCTCATCCTTTTCTTTAAAGCTCGCCTGAGCAAATATTTGCATACCGTTTAAAATCCAATTTCTCATGGGATCGATTTGTACTCGTACTACATTGCACACCATGCGTTTGCAATAAATTTAAAACATATCAAGCTTTTTGTACCATTGTTGGAGAATTTGGCGTGTTTAAATTATGTTTCAAATTCTTGTTCTTCGTACTTTTAGTTTTAGTTTTAGTAATTCTTTTCTATCTTCTTTTAGTTATTTTAGTCAAATCAAAATCTGTCCTGACATAAGGTTGCCCTGGCGTAACAGAAAATTACGTTGTATAGTTGTCCTAGGATAGATTTTGATTTGCATCAAACAAAAAAAATCGTTATCTTTAATTCTTAGATTTCTCCTTTAAATGCTACTTTATTTCTTTAGTTAATTTTTTGTTATTAATATAGATTAGATTTCTCATGTTATATTTAGATTGCATAAGTTTTCTTTTCCTATTAGCTAATTCCTTATTAGTTGGATCTCTTCATTTCTTTCATAACTCACTAATATATCCAAAGCTTAACATTTACTTTAGTTTCTGTAATTAGATTAACATAAAAAAGAAAGAAAATACTAATCACATAAGATTTAACTAATATAAAAAAACACCTAAACTTTAAAAACCTTCCACTTTGTTTGGTCATCTTTCTTTTTTTGTATTGTATTTTCATAATATATCTTAAGGGTATCACTCATTAATTAGATAAGATGAAGATTTGATCACCCTTCCTTAGCCCACAAATCACTTTCTTGCATCTATATAACCCAAACCTTTAAAAAAATTGATTAGACGCTAGCCTAGGGACACCCGAGCTCATTAGGATAAGAGAACCCAAGAGTTGAATCAGGTTCAAGTTGGTAAGCTTGTCGATGTCTAGGAAAGTGGTTCAGGAACTACATTCCGAAGAAAGGTGATTATCTAATTAAGTCCATTGCGAAAGCATGGAAAACCTTCCATCAATTTTATACTTATCTAGCTGATTCGGTTAGCCAATTTCGAACTTAGAGTGCTCAAAGGCAACCTTGACTGTTAGGAGCTGTCTAGAGTTAGAAAAATCTTAGTTAGGATTCCTCTTCTTTTTTTCTTCTTTTCTTTTGATAAAAAACTTGATTGAAAAAATAATAAAAAAAATCTAAAAAATTTAAAAAATAGAAGAAAAAATATTTTCTCCACTTTCTTCGTGGAGAAGGGTGTCAGGTCGACTAGTAAGAATTGATTCGATTCCTATTTCAAACTCAACAACTTCTACAATGGGAGAACCCAATTAGCCCCAAATCCTTAAGGATTTATATTATCCAGTCGGTTCCGTCTAACCTTTTTGCATTAGGTTGCCCCAATCCACTGCAAATAACTTTGAAATTCAACCTTAAATTATCAATATACTTTCAAAATTCATGGGAATAGAGGATGCATACACATTCATTAGAGAGTTTGAAGAGGTTTGTGCAACCATAAGGCTACAACAACTATCAGAGGATGAGGTTAAGCTTAGACTAATCAATTTTGCCCTTAAAGACAATGCTAAAAAGTGGCTCTACAGTCTTCTAAACCAATCTATCACAACTTGGGAGGGTTTTGTAAGAATGTTCTTAAAGAAGTTCTTTCCACATCACAAAACAGCTAGGATTAAAAATGAGATAATCAATTTTACCAACTAGCTGGTGAATCATTCTGGAAATACTTTGACCGCTTTAAGAACCTCTTGACCCAATGCCTACATTATGAAATAGAGACCTAAAGACTATGCCAGATAATTTATGAAGGGTTAGATTCAAATTTTAGAACCATGCTAGAGTCGATGTGCCATGGTCAATTCATGTACAAGGAACCCACTGAAACCTGATAATTTTTAGAAGACCTAGTTGAGAAAATTTATAATAGAAAACAACTAGAAAACCTAAGAAATGATACGTGTCGTAGCACACCAAAATTAACCCTACTCACTACTATGTAGATAGGGTGAGTCGGGATCGTATCCACGGGAATCTTAGTTGATTGTTTCGAAAATATAAAAGAAAAGAATAAAAGATTGTAAGAAACTAAAAAAGAAGTATGGAAATTATAATAAAATTACTTTTCATTAATCAAATAAAGAAGCGTACATAAAGAAAAGAAATAAAATTACGATACAAGATAACTAAACCAAGTTGATCTTCTTGCTGCGTCCGATGATGGATGTGTCTCCTTGTATCCTTCGTCTTCCTCTATGCAGATAACGACAAGATGGCTGGAAGGCTTGGTCTAGGAACTCCAAAAAATAAAGGTTGATGGAAGCGGATATATAGAAGAGCAAGAGTAGCGGCACTAGGATTAGGACCTCTCTTAGATTTGATGGAATATAGAAAAGAGATCTATAGAGGAATATGATGTCGTGCTAGGGTTAATACCTCCCCTAGACTTATAGAGAAGAAGAAGAGGAGAGAGAAAGAGAGAAGCTTGAAAAGAACTTAGGGTTGGCTTCATTGAAGAAGATGGAGGCCTTGGGATTCTATTTATAGAGTGGGGAGGCTAGGGTTTCATGAAAAGAGAAGTGAGAGCGTGAATAAGAATCCTTGGATCTTCATATTGATTCTCCTCCATTGATCTTTAAGTCATGTTCACACTAGAATAGAAGCTGGTTGCTTGGTTCACTCAAGTCTAATCCAATTTGAGTCTAATTTGAGTCATATTAACCCAAACTCTCAATTACCTGCAAAATAGACTAGAGAGTATCAAATTTCAATAAAATAACATCAATTATTATAATATTTAATACCTCTAGTGACTTAAATTAAGTATTCATCATACCTCCCAACTTGAATTTTTACTCGTCCTCGAGTAAAATAGATATATTAGCATTGTGCACCAAATTATCCTTGAATCGAAAGTTATCCTAAATATTCCTAGCTGTAGTGGATATCCGGTTAGACCATTAATGAGGTACTTCATTAGATTATTAATTCGACCCAATTAATGGTTGAGTATTAGCTATAGAAATTTTTAAAAATCTTTTTTCACCAACTTTTCACTCTCCTCTTTAAGTCCTCTAACTTGATGTGAGCAGGGTTTATTGTTTTCTTACAATTTAGTCCCATTATTCTTTTCTTTTTTTTTCTTTGTAAAAATATTTACATGTATAGTCAGTGCAATGTCCTAACCTCTTAAGCTTTCTAATTGACTCTTATAGTGAGCTTTAGGCCAATGACTCCCAAACCAGTTGGCTTTAGGGCATTAGGTGTAAAACACCCCTCTGGCTTACTGACTCGAGTCAAAAAGCTACAAGTTAAAAACTAACTATACAAGAGGTTTCTTCACATTCTCATCTTTTGATGCGAACAACAACGCTTACTTAGGCAAAGGGGCCCGGTTACTTAGTGAGAAATACTAAAATTTTTTTTATTTTATCTTTTTTTATAATAAAAAAATTTTTTACATACTTCGACCTTTACACCCATACTCCCATAAAACAGATTCTTCATTGAGATGGTAGAAAGAGGCTTCTAGAATTACTCCAAAATTTAGTTTGGTCTAATTTTTTTCATTAATTGGACGTCCTTAATAATTTTTTTCTCAATATCTCTAGAATTATCTAGACCGTTAATCACTCATTGATTAGGATGCCTAGTTAACTTCAAATCGAGATAAAATTCAGATACACAAAACTAATTATTTCTGACCATACTCGAGGACTTAATTAAATTAGTTATTCTCTCTCCCAACTTAATTTTTATTGTCCCTAATGGAAGAAGAGAATCATAATAAAGCTAAAATAGAATGTAACAAGGAAGGACACCACTTGAGTTTGATGTGTGTAATCTTGATTGAGAGGTCCTTCATTGCTGGGCGTGGTATGTTCTTGACTCTATTGATTATGGTGCTCCCCCCTAACTTGGCTAATTATCTTTCTCAAAAATTCCTACAAAATAAAAAGAAACTGGATAACTAAAAAATAAAATATTGGGTTGCCTCCCAACAAGTGCTAAGTTTAAGGTCTTCAGCTAGACCAAGCCAAAGTTTAATTGTAAACTGGATCCTGCAATTCAATTAAGTCAACTTGCTTGCCATTTCTGATTTCATCCATATATTGTTTCAATCGTTGGCCATTTACTTTGAAGATATTTTTCTGTTTAGGATCTTTGATTTCAATTGCTCCATGAGAGAATCCTGAGTTACGATATATGGTCCATCCCAATGTGAATGGAGTTTTTCAGAAATAGTCGTAATCTTGAATTATAAAGTCATACTTTTTGATTAGGTTCGAATATTTTTTATGAAATATATTTATCATGATAAATCTTAATTCAAGCCTTATAAATTCGTGAACTCTCATATGCTTCATTGCGTAGCTCTTTTAATTCATTCAATTGTAGTCTCCTATTACTACTTGCATTTTTCATATCGAAATTGAATTGCTTTATAGCCCAAAATACATGGTGTTCTAGCTCTACTGGCAAATGGCAGGCTTTTTCAAAAATGAGCCGATAAAGAGACATTCCTATCGGGATCCTGTATGCAGTACGGTAGGCCCATAATGCATCGTCTAATCGTCCAAACCAATCTTTTCAATCAGGCCTAACTATCTTCTCAAGAATTCGTTTGATCTTCTGATTGGAGACTTCCACTTGGCCACTAGTTTGGGGGTGATATAGTGTGACAATTTTGTGAGTGATTTCATATTTCTTCATTAAACTTTCAAAGTCCTATTCGTGAAGTGTGCACCTCCGTCACTAATAATGACTCTTGGGCAACCGAATCGACTTAAGATGTTCTGTTGGATGAAGTTGATTACCACCATGTGATCATTCATCTTGGTTGCCATAGCCTCAACCTGTTTAGATACATAATCTACCGCAACCAAAATGTATTCGTATCCATAGGATGGAGGAAAGGGGCCCATAAAATCGATTCTCCAAACATCAAAAACTTCCAGACTAAAATGGGAGATAAGGGCATCATGTTTTTTCTAGAAATGTTTCCCATCTGCTGACAGTGCAAGCACTCAAGGCAAAATTTATGTGCATCCTTAAATAATGTCGGCCAATAAAATCTACTTTGTAACACTTTTGCGGCCATTCTCTTCCCACTGAAATATCTCCTGCATACATGAGAGTGACAAAAGATAAGTATACTTTGATACTTACTCTTAGGGATACAGTATCAAATCACTTGGTCAGGGCAATGTTTGAACAATTCGGATTTCTCCCAATAATAATGTTTGACCTGTGAGAAGAATCGATCCTTCTCTTATTTTGTCCAATGGAGAGGAACTTGTCCTATTGTCAAATAGTTAACGATGTGGGTAAACCATGGGATTTGATCAGAGGTAGTTGTAAAAAGTTGTTTGTCAGAGAATTTCTCTTTAACTTCATCTGTACTCATCGTATAATCAACTAAAATTCTAGAAATATGATCAGCGACCATATTTTCGGAACAATTTTTGTCTCGAATTTCTAAATCATATTCTTGAAGCAAAAGGATCCATCTGATCAATCGTGGTTTAGTATCTTTCTTTGAGAGTAGATATTTCAGAGCTACGTGATCAAATATACTAGAACCTTAGATCCTAACAGATATGAACAAATTTATCAAGGGCAAATACTACCGCTACTAGCTCTTTTTCTGTCATGATGTAGTTCAATTGGGCATCGGATAGAGTTTTGCTAACGTAATAGATCACATGTGGCTCCTTATTGATTCTTTGACCTAAGACAACTCCTATTGCGAAATCGAAAGTATCACACGATTTCAAATGAAAGGACCAATCAGGGATTTTATTATGGGTGCTGTTGTCAGGGTTGCTCGTAATGTGTGGAAAGCTTATAGACATTCTTCATTAAAGACAAATGATGTGTCTTTGGCTAGCAGATTGCACAAGGATCTCATATTTTGCTAAAATCTTTAATGAAAGTCTGTAAAATCAAGTATGACTAGGAAGGATCGTATTTGTCAAATTAAAGTGGGGGTGGTAGTTTTGAAATGACCTCGATTTTGGTTTTATCTACTCAATCTCCTTTCAGAAACAATATGTCCCAATACGATTCTTTTTCGAACCATGAAATGGCTCTTTTCCCAACTTAAAATCAGATTTGTTTCCGTGCAGCACTTAAGGGCTTTGGAAAGGTTATGAAGACAATCCTCAAAGGTGGTTCCAAATACAGAGAAAATATCCATAAAAATTTTAAGATATTTGTTCATCATATCTGAGAAAATGGTCAAAATGCATCGTTCAAATATAGCGGATGCATTGCAGAGTCCGAACGGCATATGCCGAAAACAAAAGTGCCATAAGGGCAAGTGAAGGTAATTTTCTCTTGATCATCCAAAAATACTGGTATCTGATTGTACTCTGAGTAACCATCTAGAAAACAGAAAAAATATTGACCTGCTAGCCATTCTAGGATTTGGTCGACGAAGGATAATGAAAAATGATCCTTCCTAGTAACAACATTTAGTTTCCTATAGTCAATGCACACTCGCTAGCTAGATGGTGTGCGAGTGGGGAATAATTCATCTTCTTCATTCTCCACCATAGTAATATCTGATTTCTTAGGTACTACTTAGGTAGAGCTGACCCATTTACTATCGGATATGGGGTAGATGATTCCAGCATCTAACTATTTTACCACCTCTTTCTTTACTACTTTCCATATGTTTGGGTTCAGTCTCCTCTACATGTCTCGATGGGGTTTGGCATCTACCTCACAATGAATGTGGTGCATATAGATGGAGGGGTCAATTCCTTTTAGATCGGCAATGGACCAGCCGATAAACTCTTTGTTTTCCTTCAAAATATCAACTAATTGTGCTTCCTAATCCGGGGTCAAGTTTGATCTGAGAGGGTGTCATTAGGTCCTAAGAATGCATACTTGAGTGTGGCTGGAAGTGGCTTTAAGTCTAGTACAGGTGGTGATTCTAATGACGGGACTGTGGGTGTATTAGCTAATGCGGATAATAGCTCGTACTTGATTGTCCAAAGGGGAGTAGTTTCAGCATTTGATGTATCAACTAGAATATTTACTTCTTTGCTACCTCTTTCTATATCACAGTCATCCACTCCAAAGTGCGTCAAGTGGGTGTCTCGAAAATCTTATGCAAAAATCATTGATGTTGCTTCCTCTATGATGTCTTCGAATGTATCTATCTCGAAGCAACTATCAGTTGATAGTCCCTAAGATGCACGAACACATTCAGTCTTAGTTTTTTATTTTCAAATGATACGTCCATGACTCCTGTCCTATAATTGATACATGCGTTTGCCGTAGTTAGGAAGGATCTGTCTAAGATAATGGAAATTTATCTTGGATTGCCACTCAGTTTCATGTCAAGGACTAAAAAATTAACTGAAAAATAAAACTCATCCACCTTGACCAAAACATCTTCGATCATCCCACGTGGTGTCTTAATTAATCTATCAGCTAACTGTAAAGTGACCGACGTGGGTTTCAATTTTTCAAATCCAAAAAGTTCATAAATCGAGCTAGGTAAAAGGTTCACACTGGCCCCTAGGTCCAGGAGAGCTTGTTCAATGTGAAAGTCTCCTATAATATAAGAAATGGTAGGGGTACCTAGATCTTTAAGCTTTGGAGGGATAGCGTGCTGGAATACAGAGCTAGCTTGTTCAGTGAGGCATACTTTTTTCGAGAATTATGATCGGAATTTATGTTTCTGAGTGCATAATTCTTTCAAAAATTTTGTAAGTTGGGACCTATTTGATTACGTCTAGAAGGAGGAGATTAATTTGGACTTGCTTAAATAATTCTAACATCTCGTCGAGTCTTCCTCCTTTCTTATCCGCAGGAGTAAGGGCTTTTAGGGCACTCAAAAATGGAGCTTTAGACAAGTAAGATAATTTCGGTGCAGTTGGTCTATTCTCTACTTTTGGGTCCTCCTTGTTCTTGGGTATTTGGGCTTGATCAGAGGTCTAGGGTCGGTCTCATTGGTTTTACTCGTATGTTCAATGACCTTCTCACTTTTGAGAGTAATGATTGATTTGGCATGTTCAAAAAAGGTATCTGGAGTATTGGAGCTCTCAACCATGAATTGCCCTCTCAGATTGCTCTCAGATTGGCTCGGTAATTTTTCTCCTTCCCTCCTACTGACTGCGGTTGCTAGTTGACCTATTTGGGTCTCTAGCTTAGCAATGGATTGCATGTGAGAGTTAAGGGTTTGGGTGTTGACTTCTAATCATTCTAGCACTTTTAGAATCTTCTCCTCAAAAGCTGAGCTGTGACCAGTGGTAGACGGTTGAGGAGCATTTTGAACTGGTGGTATGGTCCATGCCTATATGTCGGGTTCTAATAGTTAGCTCTAGGTACAGCAGGGCCAACCACTAGCTACGATCTCCAAAAAAAATTTGGATGGTTTTTCCAGTTGAGATTATAAGTGTTCGAATATGGATCATTTCCTGATCTATGAGCTTGTTGGGTTTGAGCTTGCTGGATCTACTCGTGCACAAACTCAGAAATTGAGGTGTAGTTGGGCATTCACTAATAAAATGAGTCAGCTTGCACACAATGCACAAACATCTTGAACTGGGTTAGGTAGAGTCGAAAAGTATCCAGTATTCAGAAGACGGTCTAATTTTTGGAACAACTCATCTATCTTATTGTGGATATCCATAATGTTTCCAATCTGATAGATTTCACCTCTTTTCCGTTGAGACATGGGTTGTTCTCTAGAGATGGCAGAGATATGATGCAGGGAGTTCTCACTAAGTGTTTCAAAAAGCTGCCAAGCCTCATCCTCACTCTTTAGCATGAATATCCCACCACACGATGCATCAATTATTTTCGGTGTTTCTATAATAGATCATCGTAGAAACATTGAACAAGTTGCCATTTGAAGATAGCATGGTGAGGGCATTTATGAATAAGGTCTCTTAACCTTTTCCATGTCTCATGAAAAAGCACACCATCTAATTAAAAAAAACTAGTGATGGCTTTTCTAATTTGATTTATTTTTTTAATTGAAAAGTATTTCTTGAGAAATTCTCTCTGAAGATGGTCTCAAGTTGAAATTATTATGGAATCTAGGGAGTTTAACCAATGCTTGGCTTTATCCTTAAGTAAAAAAGGAAACAGTTTCAACCTGAGGGCATCATCGGAGAAGTTTTGAATTTTTACTGTGGAGCATATCTCAAAAATTTATCCAAGTATTTATACGGATCCTCATTTGTCAGTCCATAGAATGATGGTAACATTTGAATAATGCTAGATTTAATTTCATATTGTGCTGCTTCCACAGGAGGAGGCTGGATACATGGCGAGTAGGTGTAAGATGAGGGAGTAAAATACTCCCTCAATTGTCATGGTGGGTCAGTCTCTTATTTTGGATCCATAGTTTTAATTTGATTTATTCGAATCGTTCTTTCTAGCTCTAAGTCTAATGGGTGTAAATCAGGTTGTAATAATCGGCGTCCTAGCATGCACCCAAAAGATCTCATCGAGTTTTAATTTCAACAAATTTTTTTTCTTTTTTTGAAAGAGAAAAAGAGAAAAGGAGGAAAGAAAAGAGTTCTAAAGAAGAGAACCTAAGGAGTTCTAATGCTAAGAAGATAGAGAAGAATTAATTAAATTTGATATTTTTAGTTAACAATCAAGTGGTTTAATCAATCATATCTATGGGTTATCCTAGATCTAGACAACTCCTAACTGCCAAGGTCACCTTCAAGCACTCTAAGTAGCGGACTAGCTGCTCAATTGGCTAGATAAGTGTAAGGTTGGTGGGGTTATTGAGCTCAAGGATCCTTAGGGGTCAATGTCTAATCGATTTTAAATTAGAGATTTAGGTCAATGCAATTACAAGATGGTGGTTTGTGGCTAAGAAAAGGTGATGAAATCCCACCTTATGTTGATTAGGGTTTTGCCCTTAAGATTTTTTATGAAATATACAATGCAAAAAGAAAACATGTCCAAACATGTTAAGTAGCTTTTAAGATTTAATTAATTTATTTATATTAGTCAAGTGTTATGTGGTGTCTTTGTATTCTTTTTATATTATGTTATCTTTAAGCAAGAAGGAATAAAAGATAAGTTTTAAATTAGGTTAATTAGGTATGAGAAGATCAAGTAAATCTAATTAAATAGAAGTAAATAATGGTAAGATTAAAAGATAAGTAGATAGCCTACAAATAAAGTAACAAATCAAATCTACTTTTAGGATAATAAATTATTCTAACCTATAGAAAGTAGTAGATCACCAGGCTATAGAAAGTAAAAAAATTTTTCTATGCATGTAAATAAAGAAATCTAGATATAAAATAGTAAATCTACTATATACGAAAAGCAATATGGGGCAAAAATTTTTCAAAAAAATAAATAGAAGATAATTAAGTAATTAAAATAAATTAACTAACAATAAAAGGTAAACTACTAATCAGCAAAGTAAAATATGGAAAGCAAGAGTATAAGAGAAAGAAATAATCAACTAGAAATATAAAGCAGTAAAGTATATAAGGTAGTCAAGCAATCTAAAATAAGAAATAAAAATAAAAATAGTAAAATATTTTTTATTATTTTATAGATTTTTTTTTGATTTTTTTTCAAAACAATAGTGCCAAGATCTCTGACAACGGTGTCAAAATTTGATGCATGTCGTAACACACCAAAATTAACCCTACTCACTACTATATAGATAGAGTGAGTTGGGATCGTATCCATAGGAATCTTAGTTGATTGTTTCGAAAATGCAAAAGAAAAGAATACTAGGTTGTAAGAAACTAAGAAAGAAATATAAAAATTATAATAAAATTATTTTTTATTAATCAAATAAAGAAGCGTATATGAAGAAAAGAAATAAAATTATAATACAAGATAACTAAATCAAATTGATCTTCTTGCTGCATCCGATGGTAGATGTATCTCCTTGAATCTTTCGTCTTCCTCCGTGCAGACAGTGGCAGGATGGCTGGAAGGCTTGATCTAGAAACTCCAAGGAAGAAAGGTTGATGGAAGCGGATATGTAGAAGAGAAAGGATAGTGGCACTAAAATTAGGACCTCTCCTAGATTTGATGGGATGTAGAAAAGAGATCTGTAGAGAAATATGGTGTTATGCTTAATACCTCCCCTAGACTTATGGAGAAGAAGAAAAGGGAGAGAGAAAGAGAGAAGCTTGAAGAAAACTTAGGGTTGGCTTCATTGAAGAAGATGGAGGTCTTGGGGTTCTATTTATAGAGTGGGGAGGCTAGAGTTTCATGAAAAGAGAAGTGGGAGCATGAATAAGGATCCTTGGATTTTCATATTGATTCTCCTCCATTGATCTTTAAGTCGTATTCACACTGGAATAGGAGTTGGTTGTCTAGTTCACTCAAGTCTAATCAATTATCTAATTTGAGTCATATGAATCCAAACTCCAATTACCTGCAAAATAGACTAGAGAGCATCAAATTTAATAAAATAACATCAATTATTATAATATTTAGTATCTCTAGTGACTTAAATTAAGTATTCATCACATCTCCTAACTTGAACTTTTACTCGTCCTCGAGTAAAATAGATACATTAGCATTATGCACCAAATTATCCTTGAATCGAAAGTTATCCTAGACATTCCTAACCCTACTCACTACTATGTAGATAGGGTGAGTCGGGATCATATCCGTAGAATCTTAGTTGATTGTTTCAAAAATATAAAAAAAAAGAATAATAGATTGTAAGAAACTAAGAAAGAAGTATGAAAATTATAATAAAATTACTTTTCATTAATCAAATAAAGAAGCATACATAAAGAAAAAAATAAAATTACGATACAAGATAACTAAACCAAGTTGATCTTCTTACTGTGTCCGATGGTGAATGTGTCTCCTTGAATCCTTCATCTTCTTCCGTGCAGACAGCGACAGGATGGCTGGAAGGCTTGGTCTAGGAACTCCAAGAAAAAAAAGTTGATGAAAGCGGGTATGTAGAAGAGAAATGGTAACGGCACTAGAATTAGGATCTCTCCTAAATTTGATGGGATGTAGAAAAGGGATCTGTAGAGGAATATGGTGTCGTGCTAGGGTTAGTACCTCCCCTAGACTTAAGGAGAAGAAGAAGAGGAAGAGAGAAAAAGAGAAGCTTGAAAAGAATTTAGGGTTAGCTTCATTGAAGAAGATGGAGGTCTTGGAGTTCTATTTGTAGAGTGGGGAGGTTAGGTTTCATGAAAAGAGAAGTGGAAGCATGAATAAGGACCATTGAATCTTCATATTGATTCTCCTCCATTGATTTTTAAGTCGTGTTCACATTGGAATAGGAGCTGATTGCCTGGTTCACTCAAGTCTAATCAATTTGAGTCTAATTTGAGTCATATGAACCCAAACTCTCAATTACCTATAAAATAGACTAGAGAGCATCAAATTTCAATAAAATAACATCAATTATTATAATATTTAGTATCTCTAGTGACTTAAATTAAGTATTCATCAAGAAACCAACACTTTCGAAAGAAATGCACCAAATTCAGACCTCCTTAGCTGCAGAGGCTAAAATTGCAACTTTAGCACATAGGTTAGAGGCCTTAGAGCTACAGAGACTAGCTAGTGTGAACCAAGTTTCTGCATCCATGTGCAATTCATGTAATACACTTGACCATGTCCTTGAGGAATACCCCTTCCTGATGAACCCAGTAGAGAATGGATGTGTACAAGTAAATGCCACATACCAAAATCAGTGAACACCCCCTTTGCACCTACATATAATCCAAGATGGAGGAATCATCCAAACTTTTCATGGTCATAGAACCCAAATGTAGGTGGTCCTAGCTTCAACCAGCAAAATCTAAGGTCTAATCCTGTGATAAACAACCCACCAAGCATCAATAATAATGAGAAAAAACTTAGTTCTCTTAAGAAAAGCCTAGAAGTTTGGCTAAATTCAATACTGTCATCAATGCCACACTAAGCAATTTCATGCAAACTACGGGCCAACTCATAAATACTAACACCTAGGCCATTATCCATTTAGAAATACAAGTGGGTCAGCTAGCCTCTGCTATAAGTGAGTGAGAATGAAGTAGGCTACCTAGCCAACCTGAACCAAATCTAAGAAATCAAAATGGTCCACAATCCCAACAAGAAAACCAAATCAACCATGTGAATGCTATTCACACCTTAAGATCTAGAAAATAATTGGATAATAAAGTAGGTACATCTCATGATAGAAAGAACTCATCTGCTGAGTCACCTTATGAACAATCCACCTTACAAACTCAAGCTCTTGAAACTGATAGTACACTAAGCCCAGAACCCATAATTTTTAGAGCTCCTTTTCCAAATCGACTAAGGTTCAATAAAAAATCAAAATATTTGGATAAAATATTAAAGATGTTTAAGCAAGTCCAGGTGAATATTCCTCTTCTAGATATGATTAAATAGATTCCGACCTATGCTAAATTTTTAAAAGACCTTTGTACTAAGAAAAGAACTACCAATGTATCCAAGAGAGTATTTTTAACAGCAAGTGTGAGCTCGTACTTGTCTAGTCATATGCCTATAAAATATAAGAATTCAGGATCTCCGATAATTTTATATGACATTGGAGAAACCCACATTGAGAAGGTCTTGCTAGATTTAGAGGCTAATGTAAATATTCTTTCATTTTCAGTTTATAAGCAACTAGGATTAGGAGAACTTCTACCAACAAAAATCACATTACAATTAGCAAATAGATCTCTTAAGATCCCTAAAGAAATGGTAGAGGATGTTTTAATCAAGATTGATAATTTTATCTTTTTTGTTGATTTCATCATTTTAGAAATCGAACCAATTGCAAATCTCAAGGGTCATATCTCAGTTATTTTAGGAAGACCATTCTTAGCTACTATAAATACTGAAATCAACTATCAAAATAGATTTATGAAGCTATTTTTTGGGAACATGACTATTGAACTGAATATATTCAATCTAGAATAAGGATCCACCTGACATGCTGATATAAATATAATTCAAGAGAAAATTTATGAACCCATTGATATTAGTGATGAGGAAGTCGACCTTGAGTCTAGTTTCTGACTAATTAATGAACCTGAGAAAATCAATGAAATTTCTATAGATAATAGAAATAGCCAAAGACAAGAGCCTTCCATTGAACCAATCATGGACGTAGTTAAACCATCACCCAAGCCATCAATAGAGGAGGCATCTAAATTAGAATTGAAATCCCTCTCCAAGCACCTTAAGTACGCATATTTAGGTCCAGCAAAAATCTTGCCTGTAATTATCGCATCAGACCTAAATTCTAAACAAGAGAAGTTGTTAGCAATTCTGAGAGAGAATCATGAAATAATAGGCTGGACCATGACTGATATTAAGGGAATAATCCCTCCATAGTTCCACACAGGATACATCTAGAGGAAGAGGCAAAACCAACTAGAGATGCTCAAAGAAGACTTAACCCAGCCATGAAGGATGTAGTCAAAAAAAAATCTTAAAGCTACTTGATAATGAAATTATCTACCCATTTATGATAGCTCGTGGGAAGTCCTATACAAGTGGTACCAAAAAATCTGAGATAACAGTGGTCCAGAATGAAGCGAATAAACTTGTCCCAACTAGGACCCAAACAGAGTGGAGGGTCTGTATAGACTATAGAAAACTGAATGCTATGATAAAAAAATATTATTTTTTATTATTGTTTATTGATCAAATGTTAGAAAAATTAGTCGGACAAGAGTTCTACTATTTTTTCGATGGATACTCTGACTATAATTAGATCCCCATAGCCCTCGAAGATCAGGAAAAGACTACATTCACTTGTCCATTTGGAACCTTCACTTATATGCATATACCCTTTGGATTATGTAATGCACTGACAATCTTTGAGAGATGTATGATCAGTATTTTTTCTGATATGGTTGAATGATTTCTAAAAATTTTTATGGATGACTTTTCTATCTTTCACCCTACCTTCTCCGAATACTTAGATCATCTGAAATTAGTCCAGAAAGATGTAAGAAAAAGCACTTAGTTCTCAATTGGAAAAAATATCAATTCATGGTTAAAGAAGGATTGTTCTTGGCCATGTAGTTTCGAAAAAAAGAATTGAAGTGGATAAAGCCAAAGTAGACCTAATTGTAAGTCTTTCACTATCTAAGTCTGTCAAAAAAATTTGTTCAATTTTAGGACATGCTGGATTCTATAGAAGATTCATTGTCAATTTTAGCAAAGTGGCTCGCCCATTAACAAATCTGTTAGCAAAAGAAATCAAGTTTGAGTTCACTCCTGAGTGCCTAGAGTCTTTTAAATTTCTTAAAAAGGCACTCATTTTAGCTCTCATCATTCATCCTCCTGTCTGGTCTGAACCTTTTGAACTCATGTGTGATGCATCCGATCATGTTGTGGGCACAGTTTTAGGTCAAAGAATTAATAAGCTGCCTAGAGTTATTTACTATGTGAGCAAAATCTTAAATGATGCACAGCTTAATTACACTGTCACTGAAAAGGAGTTTCTGACCGTTGTCTTTGCCCTAGAAAAATTTAGGTCCTATTTAGTTGGGTCCCACACCATTGTCTATACTGACCACTCAGCCATTAGATATCTCCTAGCAAAGAAAGATGCCAAGGCGCCCTTGATACGATGGATCTTACTCCTTTAAGAATTTGATCTAGAAATCAGAGACAAAAAAAAAAAGAGAATGCAATAGTAATCACTTGTCCCAAATCATAGTCACACCATCTGGTAAACCACCCATCAATAATTTTTTTCTGATGAACAGCTCATGTCTGTATCCACTGAATCATGGTATGCCGATATTGTCAACTATTTAGCCATTGGTAAAGTTCTTCTCACTAGACCACTTCGGACAGACAAATTCTTTGTCCAAGTGAAGTATTTTATTTGGGATGATCCATACTTCTTTAAATAGTGTCATGACCAAATCATTAGAAGATGTGTCCCGGATAATAAGGTTAGAAGCATTTTATCTTTCTATCATAACCAAGCATGTGGTTGTCACTTTACGTCCAAGAAGACAGCTGCCAAAATCCTCCAATGTGGATTTCATTGGCCCAATTTATTTAAGGATGCATACGAGTACTGTAGAAGTTGTGCTCGATGTCAACAAATGGAGCAAATCACTAAGAGAAATATGATGCCTCTCAACCCAATCTTGGTGGTTGAAATTTTTGATGTGTGAGGGGTCGATTTTATGGATCCATTTTCAAACTCATTTAGAAATAAATATATTTTAGTAGCTATCATATGTCTCAAAGTAGGTAGAAGCTATTCCCTATAAATCTACTGAAAGCAAAGTAGTTATAAAATTTTTGAAAAAAAATATTCTCTCCTATTTTGACACTCCTAGAGCAATCATTAGTGATTGAGAGACATACTTTTGCAACCGATCTTTTGCCACATTAATGAAAAATATAATGTCACCCACAAGTTGGCCACACCTTATCATCCTCAAACTAGTGGGTAAGTAGAAGTGTCCAACAGACAGATCAAATAAATTCTAGAGAAAACTATTAATGCCAATAGAAAGGACTGATCTTTGAAACTAGTTGATGCACTATGGACATACCGAACCACTTTCAAGACCAACCTAGGAATGTCTTCCTATAGAATTATGTTTGAAAAATCTTGTCACTTGCCTATTAAGCTAGAGCACAAAGTCATGTGGGCCATTAAAAATCTAAATATGGACTTGGACGTAGCTGGAAACCATAAAAAACTTTAAACTAATGAATTAGAAGAACTTAGAAATAAAGCTTATGAGAATGCTAGGGTGTACAAAGAACGAACCAAAGTATTCCATGATCAAGCAATTATGACAAAATCTTTTACCCCTGGATAAAAAGTTTTCTTGTACAATTCTAAATTACATCTATTTACTGTAAAGCTTAGGTGTAGATGGACAGGATCATTCTTAGTTAAAGAAGTCTCACATGGAGCTGTAGAAATTAAAAATTTAAGTAATGGTGTTTTGTTTAAAGTTAATGGTCAAAGAAAATCATTCTTAGAACTGCCTAAAAAATCATTTGACAAAGCTATGGTTCTCTATGAACCAACTTATCTTGATTAATTTACTTGCAATATTTTGTCTGGCTAAAGATATTAAACTTAGCGCTTCTGAGAGATAACTCAATTTTTTTAAACTAGTATATTTTCTATTGAATAAACAAAGATACCCATCTTCGAACTTCGGACTTTCAAACCAGTATCGCACCAGATCACCTTCAACAAAGAACACATATTCACCAGATGACATTTTTCTTTTTCTTGCATTGCATTTTCTTTCCTTTTTTATTAAAAATAATGATATTTAAGTTGGAGGTAAAAAAAATATTCTTCTAAAAATATTTTTGAAAAAAAAAAATTGAATAAAATATATGTCAAGAAAGAGAATCTTGAGCAAAATAGACTAGAAAAAGAATAATAAGAGTTAGAAAGTATTTGTTAATAACTGTAGCGAGTTAAGGAGTAGATTAGTTGGACAGACTTTTAGCAGCTTACTTAAATCACCTAAAGAATATTAGCACTTTTAACTGTACATGCACACTGACAAGGCAAAATAGGTGCTGATTGTGAGGCCAACTAAGGACTCAATTATTATTTAAAATTGATAATTGATATACACTCCAATCAAAAATTTGAATTTGAGAAAAAAGCTACCTGCCTAAAATAAAAGCGCAAAATACAGAGTATATGTGGATTGTCCTAAGCTTAGTAATCGGATCTCTGCACCTAAGTCAAGTATAGAAGTTCACGTCAAATAGTAAAAAGAAGGTCAGGATGCTCAACACTAAAAAAAAAAAAGAAGACAGCGCGAAAGCTACCTTAGTTCATGAACTTCATTTGAGGGTGTATAGAAAATGAACCAAAATAAGATGACAAGAGAAGATATATTTATCTTTTACAAGCCGGCACTCAAATGCTAAGTTGGTCATCACAAACACAAGTATTGTAGATCTTTCGATGTATTCTAAAAGAATTTCTAATTGTACTAACTATGAAATTTACTTTTAAAGCTCAATATTTAGTTAGTGATACTTGCTAAACTCTTTGACTTTCAATCTTAAATCTATTTTTGTAAAGGAAGATCTTAATAAAATATTATCAAAAATAATAATAATATATATATTGCATTGCTAAAAGATTAGCAATAAATAAGTTGGGGAGTATGATAAATGCGTAAATTTGTTTATAGAAACATTAACTTATAGATCAAATTATTTTTATTCTTTTAAAATTGATGTTTCTTCATATATTTTGTAAGAAAGAGGTGCACCATCATGAAAAACCTGATCTGCAGACTTAAAAAAATTAAATGAGATCAAAAATAGAATTAAAATAGATTTAAAATTAAAATCAAAAATTTAATGAATCAATCCGCGAGCTGGTGGTCCATTATGAACCATTTGGTCTACAAGAAGCTCGGTGGACTATGTGAAAATAAGGCCTTGAGAACTGTTCACGGTTTGGGCTGCAATTTAAATCGCGTGGGGTCCGGCACTTGGAATATGCCACATGGTGGTATGAAGGAAGAAGGGAGTGCTGGCTACCAAACCCAAGAGAAGGCGTGAATGGACTTGCGGCGCATGAACAGGGGAAATGGTCACTGGGCGCGAGAAGATTTTTTATTGCGGTACGATGCGGACGCAGTGACGCACTTGGACGCGAAAAGATTTTTTAGGTGAGGTTCTACGTGGGTCCAAGGGTGTGCGTGATACGAAGTCAGAAGAAGCAGATTTTGGACGAAGAGATAAGCACGTGAGATTAAAAATAAATTTTTTTTTATTTATATTTATAAATAAAATTTTATATTTTTTATTAAAGATATCTTTTTATATTATAATTTTTGTTGGAGACTGTGTGACAGGCAAACATACCCATTTTTTAAATTTTTTTAGCTACTTTATTTTCACTTTCTTTCATTCTTTCAATACATGAGAAAGAGAGTCAGCCAGAGGAAGATTGGGCTCAAACCAAGAAAGGAAGAGAAGTCATATTCTATAATAGAGTTTATTTTTTGTTCTAACTCTAAGTCTTGTTAATAATTTAGGAGTTAAAAATTTTTATATCAAAATTTTTATTGAGCAATAAATTATTTTTTTTATTCTATTTAATTTCTATAATTTTAATTTATATAATAGAGTAGTTTAAATTTCTACATCTTTTAATTCTATAATTTTTTAATTCTGTAAGTTAAATTTCAGCAAGTAGAATTTTATTTTATTTTATTTTGTTTTGTTTCAAATTAACTATGTCTGGCTAAGGAATCCCTCTGGAGTTTGCGATGGAGCTAGACCATGAATAGAAGCCATCTTCTTTGAATTTCTCTTTTCGAGCTTTTAATTTTTAGAGTCTTTCTTCCTTCATCCTCTTGCTAAGAGACTTTATGGGCTATTGTTGAGTCAAAATCCCTTCATAGGCCATGCTTGATTCGATGCAAGAGGAGATGATTGATAGAAGACTCACAAATTTCTAAACCCTTTCTTCTCTTTCTTTGTGGAAATTTTGAGGGGCTATCATTAGGTCAGGTCCCTTCATAGCCCATACTTGGATAACACAAGAGAAGTGAAGAAAAGAAGAATCTCTTAATTAGGGTAAAAGCAAGATGCTTGATAGATCATAGTTGAGTTAAATCTCTTCATGATCCATGCTTGTTCATATTTTACACCTTAATCAAGGGACATTATAAGAGAAACCATAGAAAGGCTCTCTAATTCATTGGTCTAGTAGATTCAAAAGTCCTAGATTTTTTAGATTATTTATCTTTATAATTAATTAATTTACTGCTTTGATAGTTAGTAATCCAACAAACAATCTCTCTTTTCTTTTTTAAAGCTCGTCTAAACAAGTATTTATATACAGTTTAAAATCCAATTCCTCATGGGATCGATCCGTAGTCGTCGAACGTGTTATATTGCACATCGTACACTTGCGGTAAATTTAAGATACATCAGAAGTTCATTAGTGAGCTTCGAGTGGCACCCTTCGCTGATGGTCTAGTCTTTCTGTATTGACAGCAGTACTGGAGCCATAGCTCGAGCAAAAGAGCCGTTGTTCCATCGAGAATCAAACACTTTCTGTATCGCTATCATCTTGTTCGATAAGATCGAAATAAAGTCGACCTTAGGAAGATCGACTGAAAGGAGAACTGGACCGAGCTATTGACTAGGGCAATCGGATTTAAAAAGTTTAATGATCTCAAATGAAAGATAGGTATTTGATACCGATCTGATTGGCTTTAGTCTAAGTGAGAGTTGTTGGAAAATATATCCTAAAACCAATCATCTAGGTTATAAATGATTGTGCTCCATACATGTATATGAATTATAAAATGATAAATGTTATCTGGCAGATTTATTATAAGGAATACATTTTCTTAAATAGAACTCATATGTTATGATGAAGTCCTTAGAACTACTTCCACAATGATAAAGAAAGATTTATCATTTGGTTCTTAAATCCTGCTCATGATCAAATGATACAATTGTTATAAGGACAATAATTGTATTGAGTACAGGTTATTGTGTGCTATATTAGTTGGTTGTCCTCTTAATCAAGGCGTGTGGCGACATAGATATGGCATACGGGTGATATGTAGGAGTACAATTCACTGAGCGTGACCACCTCCAAAGTACTCTACTGTCAAGGATTGCTCTGATGGGATATGGAAATATGTGTCCCTCTAATCTTAAGCTACCTCGGTGACTTGCAAACAACTCACTGTGCTTTAGTGCCGGACTATCCAAATTTTTAATTCGGTGACGGAAGATTTCTGGATACAATCAAGTACTTGCGAAGTCTGAGTGTGAGTCAAGATGGGATTGACCGTTTCAAGTAAAATTGAAGATGATGTATCACTGTGTTTTAATTCAGCAAAATTTTGATCAAAGTAGTCCTAGTGAGGAGTCATAGAATTTTTGAGGTTGAGACACAATGTGGACCACTCATCTTGGGTAGACAGTTTAACCCTAAGTCATCTTTGAGCATCAGTATCAAAGGGATGAATTATATGGTAACTATATCCATATAAGTTTTTAAATGTTACTGGACATACATTCGGCCTATCCTGATGTTAGAAACCATTACTAGATGGTAATATCGATTAGTACGAAATTATTTTTGCGCTACTGGCTTAGGTTCGAACCTATGGGATCACACACATAGAAGTACCATCTGATCAAATGGCTGATCGACAATTATGAATCATTGAAGAGTTTAATTATCAATGTGATTGATGATTAATCTTGTATAAAGGTTGCAATAAATTATTTACTAATGGTTGGCAAATTAGAAAAATAATTAATTAACAATATGATTGTTATTGGCTCAATTTGATTAAGCAATGGGGATTGGATTAGATCTAATTGAATTGGATTCAGTTAGGTTTGCTTTGGATTGATTGGATGCAACCCTATTGGATGACAGGACTTGTTCCAATTGATCTTAGGGATGCAAATCAAATACTGAGTTGAATAGGATTCAATTTAATTTTATATATGCTTTGATTGGATCAAATCATATTGGATAAAAAGCTTGATTGGATCAAGCTCTATTATCAAATGCTTCCCTAATATCCATTAAGATAAGAGGAATCAATTCCTGGATTAATGAGGTTTTAATTTAACTAATTCTCTAATTGGATTGGGACCTAATTAGTTTCTTAATTGGACTAGGACCTAATTAGTTAATTTATTATAACTAATTCCTAAGTTAGTTAGGATTAGGTCTAAGAATTAGTTAGAGTTTGATCAAGATTCATGAGTCCTATTTGGAATAGGACTGAACTAACTCCTAAACCCATCTATTTAAGATCTCTCTATGCCTAAATTCCTCTTCACCATGAGTATTTATGCCCCACACAAGATCCCATGTCCTCTCCTCTCTTCTGTGAGAAAATAAGGTAGTCCCTCCCTCTTTTGGTCACCAAAAAGAAAGAAGGGCATCCAAGAGTTGGACGCCCCATATCCCATGCGTCTAGGCTTCCTTCCCAATCTCTTTTGAAAAAATTTTATGAGGCTTTTGCTGTTGGTTCTTGGATATCAAAGAGTACTTTTCTTGCTAGTTTTACAATAGAAAATTAGAGAAGAAAATTTTTTTCTAATGAGAGAAAGAGAAGAAAGAATGGTCTTCTTTCTTGTGCGCAGTCTTGGAGAAGAAATTTTTTTTTTAATTTTTTTATCTATTTTTTTAAGATAAAAATTAGATTGAATCTAATTTTTAATATGAGAATTTAGAGAAAAAATATCAAAAAAATCTGGTTAGGTGTTTGGGGCTTCCTAGGGCCCTAGATCAAGGAGAAAAAGAGAGAAGAAGAGAGAAAAATGGTTCTTCTCTTGGGTCTTTCTTTTAGATTTTTTTAGAACATGGAATCTATGTTAATTTTAGTATAAAAAATCAAATTAGATCTAATTTTTATCATAAAAAATTAGAGAAAAAAAGTTCTTCTTAAAGATGTGAAAGGAAGAGAGAAAGGTTCTCTCTTATGCGTAGGAGAATTGAGAAGAAAGGGTTCTTCTCTTGATCTCTATCGTAGAGATTTGATATGTAGATCCAGATAGAAAATGAGAGAGTCCCCTTATTCTTCATCTTCTTCATCTTCTTCATGTTCTTCTTATATCAGCCAAAGAATGGTGTCTTCACGAGCTAGCACTCTCGGGGAGATCGATCAACACATGGCTACATGTGGATACTTGTAGAGGTCGGACATATGTGTGGCTGTCAAGCATCATAAAGAACCAACTACTATGGATGTTGGATGCGATGATCTGCTACCCATGCTTAGGTATAGAGTTTTGAACTCAATTCATATTTAGATATGATCTAAATATAATTCAGATATGTTCTGATTTGATATAGATGTGATCTATATTTGTTAAATTTTAAATTTCAGATTTATATACATGCATATTAGTTCATGTTATGAATCCTATATGGTAGTTTTAGATTTGATCTATGCATGCATTATAGATTAAATTATTTTAATCTATATATGTTCTATTGTAAAATTTTAAAAATGCATGCACAAAACCACCACGCTTCCCTCCAGTATGGTATTCGACTCTCCAAGATGATGTGTCCTACCACCTTTGAGGAGATCGAGCACATAAGTAGGATCCCTTATGCTTTGGTGATAGAGAGCCGCATGTACGTCATACTACATACTCGATCTAATATTGTCCTTGCTGTAGGTATCACAAGCAGGTATCAGTTGAATCCAGGTGAGGAGTACTAGATGGTTGTGAGGAACATCCTTAAGTGCTTGAGTAGGACTAAAGATTTGTTCTTGATCTTTAGAGGAGCATCTGAATTATGAATTGAGGATTATACAAATTCGGACTTCAATTGGATCCTAATGGTAGAAAGTCTACATCGAGTATGTGTTCATTTGCAATGATGGTGCAGTCAGCTGAAGTATTCCAAACAAAGAGCATCATCGTAGATTCGACCACAGAGACTGAGTATGTCGCCGTTTTGAATATTGTCAAAGAAGGCTTCTGGTTCAAAAAATTTACCATGAAATTTGATGCAATGACATCGAATGTCATACCATTATACTTGCTAAGGAGCCCCAATCTCATCAAAAATCAAAGCATATTGAATGGTGGCTCCATATCATACGCCACTACCTCGAGAAGCAATATGTCGAAGTGCGAAGAATAAACTCTGCAGATAATGTGACAGACCCACTAACAAAGCAGTTGAGTCATTCTAAGATGGAAGCTCACCTTAAGAAGATGGGGCTTAGATTAATGGTCAATTTGCATTAGTCCAAGTGAGAGATTGCTTGATATATGTCTTAGAAGTTAATTGTTAGCTGACATATTGTTCATTCTATGACACAAATTTATACTTTAAACTATTGATTTAATCAATAAAGTATATTTTTTTTTATTCAAGTGTTATATATCTTTGAATCATCTTTTGAATTGATGTTACGATACATATTCTCAAATATTGAGAATTAAAGTCATATATGATCGATTCCTAAATTACTCTTGATCACAGGATAGTCATGGGGACAATAATCGATCTAGATAGACCGATGCATGATTTACTTTCTTCGGGATAGATGAGTCTTTATTCTATCGTATAGAAACATTGAGCAGTTAGTGCGGATAGTTATTATAGAACAACTAGAACTGAGCGTGACTATATGAGAAATCACATAGATTGCTATCCAATCATCAGTGATCATCTCGATACTGTAGTTTTATGACTGATCCTTTGACTTACGGTATCACAATTGCTCACAGTAAGACTACTGTAGTTTAACTATACATAAGCATTGATTTGATTATGATTCTTTGTTGTAGATGTTGGCTTTAGTTGGTAAGTTGTGGGAGCAATGTGTGCATCTAGATGGGATCTATCAACCTTAATAAAGAGGAGTATGAAGAAAAACTGTAGAGATTTCATGCATGCATTTTTAAATTTTGCAGCGGAATAACTTTAAATTAAACTTTTTAATCTACAATGCAAGCATATGATCCAATTATAAAACACCCTACATAAGGATCTATGACAAGTTGGGTTCTGGTCACGCAGCGGAAATCAAATTTTAAAATTTTGAAAACAAACAAATCAATAACTTTAACAATTAAAGCTATCGAATCAAAATCCAAACCCTAGAATCATCTTGCCAATGTCGATCAAAACATAACAAGTATGCAAAGAGATAGAATTTTATACTTTCATCAAAAAGCAATATGGCACAATGGTGATCTCCATGAGACTCCAAAGTAAAAGTCCTTTAACGATGATCCATACAGAAGTTGGCCAAGGTCCTTCCTAACCGGTGTGCTGCCGCAGCCTTATCTTCTCAAAAATACTGTCGGCTTCGAACTTGAAGTACGATCATACTAAAATCCAGTCGCCTTCAATTTTACCATCAGAATCATGTCAAAAAGATACTCTTCAGATATCTCATGATCTAAGATTTGATTTTGGGCTCCAACACATGAAAAAAATTCAAATTCTAGGGCACATTAGCAACACTTGCTAATTCTCTTACCACCCTTCTTGCAACTTTTGCCTCTCAATTTTTTCTTGCCTTTTTCTCAAATTTTTTTTAGAATTTTCTGTCTCTTTTACATGCCACTTATCTCTGATTTTCATCCCAAATCAAGCACCTGGTCCATATGGGATGCCCCATATAAATAGGTGACCATGGGACTTGAGGAAGGACCAACGGGTGCCAACCTTTAGCACTCCACCTTCTCACATGGTGAAATAAATCATCATATTTTATTTATGGTGCAGGAGAGCCTTCACACAGAAGGACTCCTTCTCTTCTACACCCCATAAAAATTTCATGTAAAAATAGTATGAAATAAATAAAGTTCTGGATGAGAAAACGAGGTGATAAGATAAGATAAGAGTCTTCATTAAGAAGGACTTCATCTTCTCACGTTAATTATGTAGGATTTCAGGGTGGACATGCACAGTGGAAGCATAATAGATTTAAAATTTAAATTAAAAAATTTTAAATATTAAACCCTTAAACCAGCATCTCCTTAATGATTAACAATTATATATAACATATATTCAAAATTAAATTCAAGCTATAGAAGAATACCTACAGCGCTTAATTCAAATTTTGGCAGAACCTCCATCAGGCATCCAAGTGTTCGTCCTCCAACAGTGATCCACATAGGGCTATGATCAGGACACTAACTCTTTGAGATAATTCCTCCTCTAAAATTCTCACTCTGAGAATTTTCTTGGGCACCAAGAGCTCAAGACTCTCTTCCTCTCCTCCTAGCTTTCCTATCCCTACCTTTCTTCTCTCCTTGTCTTCCTTAATTCTCTTCTTAGGCTCTTATCCTAAAATCAAATTTATCCTTATTATTTTTGGACTTATCCTAACAAGAAAAGGAAGAGACTAATTAGATACTAGAGAGAGGATGTTTGAAAAAAAAAAGAATTGAAAATCTAAATGAATCTGACCCCCCTAGCGCACCCCCTTTAAATACTTAGCGATAGGTTGCTTTTGGGAATGATTCGCACCTCGAAGCTCAAGGAACATTGGATAAGCTCAAGGAAGGGGCATCCCATCTCATGGGATGCGAAACCTATTTCTGCGCACCAAGACTGCATCCCATGCACAAAAAAATTCTTGATGTGTCAGCACCAGGTTTTTTGGCTCCAAATTTCTGATGCATATAGCCAAGGGCAAACTCAACTCTAACCCAAAATTGGTTTAAATTAATTTGGCTTTAATTAGCCTAATCTGGAATCAATTTCGAATCCAATTTGAAACAAAGAGCGAGGATTTGCAACATGTGCTAGCATGTCTACTTTGCAAATATGATCTAATCCAATTAGACCCCTGATCAATTCTCTTTGTATGTGATCCATTGGATTCCACATCTAACCAGCAGTGGGCTTGAGTGTAAGTCGATCTGATTTGATTAGAATTTAATCTAACCGATCTAGATCTAATCGAGCTAACCCAATTTTAACAATTAGAACTCTTTCTAATTGACGATCAAATTAAACTCTTTAATTCGATCAAACTCACAAACAATATTGATATTTAGCAACACATCATGTCTACCTGAAAGATATTAAATTTTAATGGAAATATCAAAAATATCCTTCAATGAAAAGTTACCATGCAATTCGATCTTACGATCTTCTTGTACCCCGAACTGGATATGGAAGGATATCAAATCCAATATCATACTCATAGTTTTTTTAATCTTAAATGATGATTTGATTAATAAAATATTAGAAACTCTTTCTAATTTTTATTCTACTTTAATCAAAGCTTTTTGAATCATCAATCGATCGGAGCAAGTAGGATGCGATCTCCTCTTACCAGGAGTGATCGATTTCATATTGACCTACTCACAACCTCCATACACATTCCACCATATCCAAAACATCCCGTACATAACTAAGTCATGAATGAGTATGAACAAAAATATGAATTCATGTATACAAGGTTCTATAGTAGTCTCAAGTCAAAGGATTATATGCACAACTCCACTGTAGGAAAACATCTTTTGATGGATAAGTAGATTTCATAAGACGTTTCTTAACTCGGATCAATTCAGTGAACTTATTCTCTAATGAGCACCTACTTTCTTATATTAGTGCCTCACATAAGTGGCTTATGAGATCAGCCACCCTCTCCATCAAGCATACATAAAAAGTACTAGTCTATCTGGAACATTGATCCCCTACTTAGTGCTCTTATGACTAAGAATATTCTAAATCAAGATTTTTAAGATTTTAGGTCTCATAGGTATAATCTCATCATAACCCTAAAATCATTGTCCGAATTTATGGAGTTTATCATATCATTAGTAAAGTAAGACGTAGCATATGATGAAAAATACCTTTTATTTATAAAATATCACTTACATGAGTCTGAAAGATTATAAGAAAAATCCATCAAAATATAAATTTCGATTGGCTTATAAGGCATATTCCTTTCAATCTCTCACTTGTACTAAAGTCAATCATCTTTATATTTTATCCCCATACAATCGAGGTAGCGATCGAACTACTGCTATGGTAGAGCCTTAGTGAACGGATCTGCTATGTTGTTCTTTATTTCTACTCATTCCATGACAACATCTTATCTTTTGATTATTTCATGAATAAGATGAAAGCATCTTAGAATGTGCTTGGATTTATTAGGATCCGACAATGTAGTGAAAAATAATTTTTAAAACTTTAAAGTCAAATAAGTCAGTAGCTTTATCAAATAAAACTATCAAGCCAGAATTCAAACCCTAGAATCATCTTGCCGATATCGATAAAACAAAAATAAGCATGCCAAAGAGATAGAATTTTTAATTTCATCAAAAAAGAAGAAGTGGCACATTGGTGTTCTCCACGAGACTTCAAAGTAGAAGATCCTTCCTAACCGATGCACCGCCGCAGCCTTATCTTCTCAAGAATACTGCCGGCTTCGAATTCATGGTATGATCGCGCCTAAGCCCAGTCGCCTCCAAGCTTGCCACTAGGATCATGCCAAAAGATACTCTTCAGATATCTCACAATCTAGGATTTGATTTTTGGCTCCAACATATGAAAAAATCAAATCTGGGGCACACTAGCAACTCTTGCTAAATTTCTCACCACCCTTCTTACAACTTTTGCCACTCAATTTTCTCTGTCTTTTTCTCAAATTTTTTTCAAAATTTTTTTTATGATTTTCATATCTCTTCTCTCTAGTTTCAATCCAAAATCATAGTAGTTAGCCATGTGGGACATCCATATAAATAAGGGACCAAGAGACATGTCATGGGATGAAGGGGTGCCAACCTTTGGCACTCCAACTTCTCACATAGTGAATAAATTTATCATATGAAATTTTTGGCACATGAGATACTTACAATAGAAGGACTCTCCATCTTCTACATGCCATAAAAATTTTACTTAATTTTAGCGACAAATCAATGGATATCTGGTTGAGAATTGAAGGCAACACGTATTAGTTAAGAGCCTTCATGAAGGACTCTCCAACTTCACATGCTAAAAAGAGGTGGGGAGGCATTTATTTTTGGCATGGATTCTAGTGGGTGTAGAGGAGTCCTTCTCTACTTAAAATTATTTCAAGTTGGATAAAGATCCAATTTAAATTGATCCAATCCAATTAGATCAAAGGCAACTGGTCTAGATTAGCTCAAACACTTTGATCTAAACCAATTTAGGAACTTGGGTTAATATAATATGCTAGCATATCAAATTAATCCATGAAATTTATATTAAATTTTAATTAGATCAAATCAAGATCAAATCTCAAAGTGTGTGATCCATTGGATTCCAAATCTAACCAACAGTAGACCAAGACTTTTGACGTAACCCTAATTCGAAGAAATTAGATCACCCGAAGAGTTTCAATCAACTTGGACTCTTCCAAATTGATTTCAAAATTAAACTCTTTTAATTTTGATGAATCTATAAATCAAGATTAATGTCTAGCAATATATCATAACTATTTGAAAGATTTAAAATTTTGATAAAAAATTATCAAAATATCTTTCAGTGGTAAGTTATCGTGTAATTCAATCCTTCAGTCAAAAATATCCCAGAAGAGCTGTGGGCATGAAAATATGTCAAACATAATCACTTATCTTTATGTATCTCGATCTGAAGGTGATGATTCAGTTAATGATATATTAAAAAATTTTCTAATTATCATCCTGCTTTGGCTAAAGACTTCGAATCATCGACCTATGAGATCACATAGGATGTTCGCTCTCCTTATTAGGAGTGACTGATCCCTTATTAATCACTCACAATCTTCATGCACTCTTCATCATATCCAGAACACCCCATACAAGGATCAAAGAATCAAGTTAGGAAGTGGACCAAAATATGGATCCAAGTACATAAGGTATCATGGTGATCTCAGATCAAAGGATCACTTACACAACTCCCACTAGAGAAATATCAGTTGACATGTAAATAAGACTCCATCTGATATTCTCTCGCAAGTCAATTTAGTGAACTCATTCTCTAATGAGCACCATATCCTTGTATTAGTATCACCACACAAGTGGTTATGAGATCAACCATCCTCATTTTTGAGTATACATAGGACATGCTAGTCTTACCGGTATCATTAATCTCTGACTCAATATACCAACGACTAAAAATATTTTAGATCAGAGCTATCAAAGATTAGATCTCACTGACGTGATTTCATCATGGCCCTAAAACCATTATCTAGATCTATAGAGTTCATTATAATCTTAAGAACAATAAGATGAGCATATAATGAATCAAAAATATCTATTTTATTAATAATATAAATATCAATTATATGAGTCTGAAAGATAAATTATAAAAAATATCCTATCGCATCCCATATGCGATTGACTTGTAGGACATTATTCTTTCAATCTCCCACTTTCACGAAAGCCAATCACCCCTATACTTGATGCCCATACTATCAAGGTGGTGGTCAAACTGCTGCATTAACATGACCTTAGTGAATGGGTCCGCTATATTGTTCTTGGTATCAACTCGCTCCACGATCACATCGTTTTTTTGACTATCTCTCGAATGAGGTGGAACCATCTTAGGATGTGCTTAAATTTATGATGAGACCTTGATTCTTTGGCTTGAGCAACTATCCCAGTATTATCATAATAAAGGGACATTGGTTGTTCAATCTCTGGAACTACATCCAACTCTATGATGAATTTCTTCATCTAGACGACCTCCTTAGCAGCCTCACTTGCAGTAATATACTCAGCCTCAGTGATCGAGTCAGTAACAGTTTGCTGTTTGAAATTTTTTCAACTTACTGCACCACCATACAGAGTGAACACATATCCAGATATAGATTTGCTATCATCCGAATCAGATTGAAAACTAGAATCTATATAACCTTCTAGTTTTAAATCAGATCCACCATTTATCAGAAAGATATCTCTAGTCCTTCTTAAGTACTTGAGTATGTTTTTCATAACTTTCAATGATCCTCTCTGGGATCAGCCTAAAATCTGCTTACAATGTCCAAGCATAAGCCACATCAAGCCTGATACATAACATAGCATACATAATTGATCCCACAGCCAAAGTATAAGGAATAGAACTCATTCTATTTTTGTCTTCAGGTATCTTAGGAGACATCTTCTTAGAGAGTTGTATGCCATGACCTATGGGCAAGTAGCCTCTTTTACTTTCCTCCATGTTGAACCTCTTCAACACAAGATCAATGTACCTAGACTGGGATAAGCCTAGCATCCTTTCTGATCAATCCCTATGGATCTTTATACCAAGTACATAGGACACTTCACCCAAGTCTTTCATGAAAAACTTTTGTGATAGCTAAGTCTTGATCGATTGCAACATCGGGATATCATTCCAATGAGCAGTATGTCATCCACATACAGGACCAAGAAGATAATAGCACTTCCACTAATTTTTTTGTATATACAAAGTTCATCCATATTTTTGATGAAGCCAAACGATTTGACTGTCTCATCAAAATAGATGTTCCAGCTCCTCGATGCTTGTTTTAATCCATATATGGATCTATTCAGCTTGCATACCCGATTTGCTCTCCCACTAGAGATAAATCCCTCTGGTTGAGTCATATAAACTTTTCCTCAAGATTTTCATTGAGGAAGGCAGTCTTAATGTCTATTTGTCAGATTTCATAATCATAGTATGCTGCAATAGCAAGTATTATCTGAATAGACTTGAGCATGGCTATCGGTGAAAAGGTTTCTTCATAATCAACACATTAGTTTTGTCTGAAATCTTTTACCACTAGCCTGACCTTATAGGTCTCTACCTGATCATCTGCTCCAATTTTTTTTTGAAAACTCATTTGCAGCCTATTGGGGTCACACCCTCAGGCGCATCAACCAAAATCCATACTCGGTTGGTATACATGGAGTCCATTTCAGATTTCATGGTATTGAGCTATTTATCAGAGTCACTACTCATGATAGCTTTCGAATAGATCGTGGAATCATCATTCTCAATGATGTGGGATGTATTATCATTCTCAATGATAATTTCATACCTGAGTGGTACATTACGCACTCTATTCGATCTTTGAAGAGGAGGTGTGTGTAGTGGCTGTACCTCAACAATGGGCACATCTGATTGAGAACCATTTTGTGAATCTTGAATGGATTGTAAGTTTCAAACTTTCTCAAGTTCGACAGGCCTCCCACTACCTCTTTCTTGGATAAACTCTTTCTCCAAGAAAACGGCATGCCTACCAACAAACACCTTTTGTTGAGTAGGATAATAGTAGTATCCTATACTCTTCTTGAAATAATCTACAAATCTGTTAACCCCAAATCTTAAGATACTTAAGATTGGATCTTTTTCCTTTCCATATTTCATATAAAGTGCTAAAAATAGATTTAGAAGGTACTTTATTTAAAATATATGCTGCGGCCTCGAGAGCATATCCTGAAGGATATCAGAAGATTCGTGAAACACATCATGGACCGCACCATATCTAATAAGGTGCGTTCCTCCTTTCTGTAATTTTATTTAATTATGGAGTATAAAGAGGTGTCTATTGAGAGAGTATTTCATTTTATTTTAAATAATTGAGAAACTCACTAGATAAGTATTCTCCTCCTCGATCAGATCGAAGAGTTTTAATACTTTTACCAATTTATTTCTCAACCATTCTTTGATACTCTTTAAATTTTTCAAAGGCTTCAGAGTTATATTTCATTAAATATATATATCCAAACTTAGACCTATCATCAGTAAATGTGATGAAGTAAGAGTATCCACCTCTGGCTTGAGTCGACATTGGACCACATATATCAGTATGTACAAGGTCCAAAATGTTACTCACCTTTTCTTCATTCCAATAAATAGAGTTTTGATCATTTTTTTCATGAGACAAGATTCACAAGTTTCATATGATTCAAAATCATAAGGATCAAAGAATTTATCTTTGAAGAACTTGTTAATTCTTGACTCATTTATATGACCAAATCAGCAATGCCAGAGATATGTGACATTCATATCCTTTCTCTTTCTTTTCTTCATATTATCAATATGAAATACATTATCATTAAGTGAAAGAAATAAAAGATTATTATCAATAAAAGTATTTTCATAATATTTATTAGAAAAATATATAGAACAACCATTGCACTTTACATTTATTTCAAAATCTTGTTCCAATAATAATGGAATAGAAATAATATTTCTAACGATATTTGGAATATAATAACAGGTCTTCAGTTCTAAAATTTATCCGAAGGCAACTTCAATACCTTGATTCCTACGACTTCAGTTTGAATGGACTCTCTACTAGCACCGAACAGCTCGAAGTCACCTTTATTCAGAATCTTTATTTCCTATAGACCCTGCAACGATTTGCAAAGGTGTGAGCCACAGGCGGCATTCAATACCTAAGAATCTGATATTGAAGTACTTAATGATAAATTAGTTCATATCACATATAAATCTTTAGCAACATTTATCGATTTCATGGTTGCAAGGTACTTCTTGCAATTTCTCTTCCAGTGGCCCTCCTTGCCACAGTGATAACAAGTACCTTTGGCGGAGACCTTCTTCACCTTCTTCTTGGAGATTCCAGCCTTAGGATTCATCTTTTTTTTAGAACCCTTCTTTGCCTTCTTCTTGTCGATCTTATCAACAAGAAATATTAGAGTCTTTTCACCTTTGAAATGGCTCTCTGCTATTTTTAGCATATTCAACAGTTCTGACAGGCTGATGTTCAGTTTGTTCATATGATAATTTATGACAAACTGAGAAAAGAAATCAAAAAGAGACTGCAGGATCAAATTCTGGCTCAGTTCACCATCCATGGCAAAACCCAATTATCCCAGATGAGTGAGCAAATCAATCATCTTCAAAACGTACATTTGCACAGAGGTACTTTCAGTCAGAACAACTGTTTTGATATCTCATATTGAGTAGTTTGACTTTATTCTCTATATAACTCCTTAAGGAGTATAGAAGAAATATCCATGTCCTCATACTGCCTCTGAAGCTCGTTGCTCATGAAGGCAAGCATGATATATTTGACAGTCACACTGTCATCTTTTTACATCTTGTATGTGGCCCTTTCCTCCTCGAAAGCATCTTCTCCAAGAAAATCTGGTACAGGTATATCCAAAATGTAAAAGAATTTCTTCTGAGTGAGAACAATTATTAGGTTCCTTAACCAGTCCACATAGTTAGGTCCGGTCAATTTGTTTGCATCTAGTATGCCTCTAAGTAACAGTGAGGATACCATGTGTATAGTTAATCTATAATAATAAGATCACAATATAAGCGGACAACTCATGATGACATTCACAACTAGATTAGGACTTTTGTCTAATTATGTCTCCCACTATTTTATCGAACTTCATAGCCCTCATCTATAAAAATCGAGAAACATACTAATGTTTCTTAGTGGGGTTGAGATCCCTATTCCTCACAAATACCTTGTGGATAATACAACAAGTATTTATGAGTTCAAGAGTAGGTAGCTCTTTACCAATTGTATCTCTATAGTTCTCAATATTTTTCTCTCTGGCCTCTAGATCACATATAGTCTTGTGGATAGCACAACAAACTATAATGTTCTAGTTAAGTTCATCCTTCAATTCCATATGATCATACTTAAATAATAATATCTTTATGGATAGCACAACAAAGCAATACTATTCAAAATATGCCATAAGCATCAAAATACACTTGATCAACAACATATCAATTTCTATAATAAACCTTGTGGATAGCACAACAAGCTCACTAAGATCTTGACATACTTTATCGATCAAGTTCGAAAGAAGACCCTTGTAATGTCTACATCACTAATCAATCTAAGTCTAAAATTCAATAAGACCAAATTGGTCAGGTCAGTAGGTGGGAGGCATCCCGTAGCTATTCTTAGACACTAACAGAGTTGGCAGGCCAGCATATGAACCTAATTAAAAAACCACCTTTCATACTTTTCTGGATACCAATTGATCTAAAAAATTTGACTTATGAATTGAAAGTAAATCCCGATATTACAACTTAATATAATTTTTAAGAGGGACTTTGAACCGATCTCGCCATATCCTAACTACATCTACATAAAATGTACTTTACATATTATGTAATATGGCTTGTAAACACAAATCATAATAGCAATTGTTGGTGCAAAATTCTGCCGATGCCGGAGAAGCTGGAGTTGAGGGGATCGCGACCACCATCGGGACCTGCAAGGAAAGTCTAAACCGTAATTGGGGGTACTCCGGTAAGACCCTCCGACGCTCAAGTCAGTACTCTGTTTCAACAGAAATGGAGCACTCAAATGAGATTTTAGCAGAGTTTCGATATAGAGTTTAGAGCTTAGAGAAGAACGTATCTGGAGGTCTCTTTTATAGATGAGAGAGCATAACTGATTGATAGCGACGTCCGTAACTGTCTGGTAGTGGGCCGTTCGGGGCCACGCGGAGTTTGTTACGGAGTGTAGTGACATCAGTGGGCCGTTCAGGGTCACGTGGAGTTTGTTGTGGAGAGTGGAGTGGTGTCCATTATCGTGACTTGCCAGAGAGTGGTGGGGCCATGTGGGATCTGTTATAGAGGGCGGAGTGGGGTAGTATCCATTGTCACGACTTGCCAGAGAGTTCGGGCCTGACGGCTGAAGCTCGACTGAGATGTCTGATGGAGCGGAATGGCTCTCTGTCTCAGCAATCTAAGAGAAGCTCAGATATTTTCAAGATTGCTGACGAGTCCACTGTTGTCGGATGCCTTGGGCACTGATACTGCAGGTGGAAGTCATCTACTGTAAAAGCTCGGATGGAGACTTTTTGTTGGAGAAGTCCAGTAGGAGTCCGATTGCTAGAGAAGTCCATCTAAAATTTACCTGATGTGGAAGCTCGTCTGAAGATTGTCCGTCGAAGAGGTCCGATTTCATGAGGAATCCGATAGAGGGTCGTCCGACAGTGGAGTTCGACTGGCACTGTGGAGGTTCGTCTGCTGGAGGAGTCTTGAGGACACTGAGAAAGGTCGAACATTGGAGGAGTCCGAGATTCGATTCTGTTGTAGAAGTTCGGACGGAGTTCAGCTCTTGTAGGAGTCTGAAAGGAGGCTGCTTATTGTAGAAGCTTGGATGAAGACCGGTTGCTATGGAAGTTCGGATGGAGACTTTTTATTGTAGAAGCTCGGATGAAGTCCGCTTGCAATAGAAGTTCGAGTAGAGATCCGACTGGTGGAGCCCGTCCGATATAGAAATTCATCTGGGATCCATCCGCTGTAGAAGTTCGACTGGGATCCAGCTCTTGTAGGAGCTCGGATGAAATTCGAAAGGCGATCGACTGTCGTAGAAACTTAGATAGAGTCTGGTTACTGTAGAAGTCCTGCTGTTGGAGAAGCTCAGACATTGACGAAGTCCGAAAGAAGTTCGGAGTACAGTCGCTCGTGGCAGGAAGAAGTCTGGAAGAGATTCAGAGGGTAGCCGATCACTGTAGAAAGTCGGCTGATAATGAAGCCCAGAGAGCATTTGGAGCAGTCTGGTAGATGAATGGGAGAGCTCATTATTGGAGAAGTCTGAATGGTATTATGAAAGCTCGGACAGTCGAGGGAGTTCAGAAAGACGTCGCACAAGATCAGAAGCCGGAAGAGCCTTGGGAGGGTCAGCCTTTTACGAACTTCAGCTGGGGGTATTTTATATCCAACACCAGTCCCCTACTTCTGAGTTCAAATTTCGAATGAAGAAAATACAGAGAAACTTTCACAGTCGAAGTTGCCTCCCTCGATTTTCATACTCGATGTTTCCATATATTTTGACGTTTGGCGCACTGGTGCTAGAGTCTTTTCAAATCGAGGCGATCCGAAAAAGTTTTTTCAGAATTTCCACTGGAGCGTTGCTCTAGGTACGATGCAATAATAATTCTATCAGTTGTCAGTCATCTTTAGCCACCTGCCACAATGAGTGGACCACGCGGCGGTTATAGATCAGCCAGAGGAGATTTGCAGTCATTATTGCGTCGGACCCCGTTGCCTATTTAAACTCGCCCCCCTCCTTCAGGGGTTTCACCTTGCCTGAGAATTCTGTTGGAACCCTTCTTCTTCCTCAAGAACTTCATCTTCCCCCAGCGTGTCCCTCTCAGTGTTAGGCGCTCTTCGGATCGATCCCCATCACCCTTGCCACCTTCCTGCATCTTTCGGACCAGCTTAGGTTAGTTCTGGAACTCCTCTCTTTCTTGTTCTTCTTCCATTTTTTATCCTTCACGTTACGCCCATTCGATTTCTCCACGAGCGCTTTGTTTCTTTTTTTTTAATTTTTTCAGAATTTTTTAGGATTTTCTCTTGATTCATAATGTCCTCCAACACTTCCTCCTCTAGCAGTTCTAGGAGTTCATCCGTTCCAGCCTCCCAAAATCTTAGTTTCGTAGATGAACCTCATCCGATCTTTGTACCAGACACCATTCCTAGCACTCTGACTTCGGACGAACTCTCGCTGATCAGGATTCAGTATGGAGTTCCTCCAGAGTATGAGTTTGAGATTCCCGAGCTAGCATCCCTCCTCCTGGCCACTTCTGCTTATATCAGAAAGCTTTCCACGTCGGGCTTCGACTTTCGCTTCCACCTTTTGTCGTTGCTCTTTTTTATTTTTTAAATATTTCTCTAGTTTCTGTAGCGCCGAACTCCTTTAGGTTTCTAATAGGATTTCTTTCCCTCTGTCGCTTAGCCGAAGTCCAGCCAACCCTTTCTTTGTTTAGAAATTTTTATACCTTCAAGCATCACCCTTCGGCCAAGGATTGGTGGTATTTCTCCCTCCAGTTCAGTAGAAAGGGGTTGCTGAAAGGTGCCCCCTCTTCTATCCACAACTGAAAGGAGAGGTACTTCTATGTCCGATGTCCGACCATGGAGATGGGGTTGCCCCCTTGGGGCTCCCTGAGGTACTCCATCCATCGAGCTTCTAGCCTGGGAAGGGACGACCTTGAAGCCTTCAACAAACTTGAGGCTTATCCAGCTCCTCTCCTCTCTGACCTTCTGAAGGAGCAACTCTTGTTTAACGTCGGCCTAAGCCCTCTCAACCTAGTCGGTATATATATATATATATATATATATATATATATATATTATCATTCGCTACTTCCTCCTTCTTCTTGTACTTTTCTTAAACTGTGTCGATCTTCTTTCGTTGCAGATATGGACGCAGACGCAGCTCGAATGTTAGCCCAGGATCTCAAGACCCACAAAGGAAAGGCACCACATCTTCGGGGGCGGCGAAGAAGGCTAGGGTAGAAGAGACGAGCTCGGCCGTGCCTGTCCAGGCGGCCATTACCGTCGACGCCCCCTCCGACATCGAGGCCGCAGTCCCCCAAGCCTCTTCAAAAAGCCCCCCGATCGAGGTTCCCGCTCCAAAGGCTCGCCCCGAGGAGGTGCCGGGGGCCGAAAGGAGGAGGAAGAAGACGTTGGCCCGCAAGAGCTGCAGCAGCAGGGCTGCCATCGAGGAGGCCGACGGCTCCGAAGAAGACCCGGGGGAGAATCCCTTCAACAATAGGGATTTAATAAAGAGATTGGTCGACGGGTGCATCCTCCCCGAGGTCATCCACAGGATCGTCTACGCCGATCCTGAGCAGCAGGTCTGGGACTCTCTGGGGTCCTTTCTCAAGGTAGATCAATTTACTTCTTTCTTCTTCTTGATTCTTTACTTAGTTTATTCCTTAGCTTTTATATTGACTCCCTGGCTGCTCTTGCAGATTGGGCACCAGCTCATCGCCAACATTGAGGCGATGAATAATGCCAAGAAGGAGGCAGCCCAGGCAGAGGAAGGTCGCCTGACCGAGGCCGCCCACCTCAAGGAGAAGATCATCGAGGTCGGAGTCTCCAAGAGGCGCTGCATAAGGAGGGACAAACCTCGACAGATCTGAGGGTCGCCTTGGAGGAGAAAAGAAAGAAGGCCGAGGCTGAGGTCTCCGAGTTGAAGGCACAGATCCCAACCCTGGTCTCAGAGGCAATGGTCCGGACAGTAGAGGAGTTCAAAACCTCCTCTGAGATGAGGGATCTGAAGGTCCAGTTCGGCCAGGCCGCCTACATCAAGGGCTTCGAGCTCTGCCAGGAGAAGGTGGTCGAAAAATTTTTCGAACTGGACCTCGACTTCCTGGACGAGGCATTCGACGATGAAGCCGAACCTTCTGAAGCCGCTACCAATCTTCCTCCAGTCGGAACTTCTTCGACTGCCGCGGCTACTGCGACTGACCTTTCGTGGGCACCGAACTCCTCCACTTTTGCCCCAGAGGTCCAAAACCTCTAATTTTATTTTATTTTTTTTATTGCGACTTTTCCTCATTCTCTTGTACTTAATAACTATTTAATCAATGAAATCAGATTCTTCTTTACAGAGAGCCCCTTTTTCTTATTCTGCATCCTTTTTCTTCTCTTTTATTTTCTTGCACTGATTTGTGTTGTGACGCTCTTGTCTCCCAACAACAGTGCCCTGCCAAAGTCCTTCCCCTACCACAGGGGATCCCTTTGAAGTCGATGATCCGAGACCTGAGAAGGAAAGTTCATCATCTAACGAAGAAATCAAAGAAGTTGGATGACGAACTTCACCGGCTGAGGAAGAGCCATTCGGAGGCCACTGCAGAGGCTACTCACTTTCGAGACCTCCATAACAAGGGCTTCATGGACTACACCCGGAGGAAGGCTGACTTTATGAAGGAGCTTGAGGAACTCTGAAAATATGCCAGCAATCGATCTTGGACTCAAGCTTCCAAGATCAGCTCCTTTGAGGTCGAGTTGGCGGCTGCATGGGAGAAGATCGACCAGTTGGAAGGGAGCTCGTCCTAGCTCATGACTCAGGCCGACCACGATCGGGACTAGTCGAAGAAACTCTCCGACCTCCAGAAGCAGCTGCAGGACGTCGAGGTGAACTACAACACCTACCGAGTCAGCTGGTGCAGGCAAGTAGATGACTACCGAAGGAAGCTCAAGACGGCGACCGATGAGGTTGCCCGCCTTCAGAGGCAGGTGTCTGAGAGAGTCCAGGCCATTTCGATACAAGGCTCCGATGAGCTCCACTCCTTGAGGGGGACCATGGAAGAACTATCCATGGCCCTTAGGCAGGAGAAGGTTGAACTGCAGTGGCTGAAGATTCAGCTGGCCTATGAGCAGCAGGCGATCAAGGATGCCGAGGCAGAGTCCGAAGTTCTGAGGAAGAAGCTTCGGAAGTCGGAGGATGAGAGTCGATGGTTCCACCAAATGTATCGAGAGATGCTATTAAGAAAGAAGGAACTGGAAGAAGAAGTTGAGAACTTAAGGCAATCCCTGATGATGGCTGGAACCGAGAGTTCAAAGTCGAAAGAAGCCGAGCTTCCCGAGAGCCTCTTTTACCTTTCGTTCTTTCATGTATTCTTTTCTTTTCTTGTCATTTTTTTTGGCCTTCAAAGGCTTTGTAACGTGCACTTTACTAATGAAATGAAAAAGAATTTTTTCATTACCTTATCCATTCTTGCATTAAGTTGTCATTTACCGAGCTTCTTTTATCTTCTGTCTTATTCGATGTCGACGTTGTTTGAAGATTTTGGATCATCACCGTATTGATTCACCCTTTTTGTTCATGACCAAAGGTCTTTTTGAGGCCATTGGAGTTTGACGCTCTCTTCCGATGTTCGAGCTTGGGGCCCAAACTTCTCGTTACTTTGAGGAAGTCTATTCTCTCCTGTCAGTGTTGGGCTCCCCCTTAGAGACTGAAGATTTTTGACAAGGATTTTCTTCCTCGTTGAGACGAGGTCTCTTGAGTCTTGCATGTAGTTCATTTTTTTTTCTTATCTCTGATGTAGCTCGTCACTTTTTCTTTTTTTTTTTTTTCTCTTTTCTTTATGTTTGGGTGAGGGTTTTCCTTATGCTCCTAGTGGGATTATAGGGGTATAGAGGAGCTACTGAGGGGCTTTTCCCCTCATCCGGTTCCAAACAATCAGATCTTCATTTGTGTCAGGACGAGGTTCCCCTCCTGTTTCAAACACGATCAATTTCAGCTCATGTTAGGATGAGATTTTCCTCCTGTTCCTAACAGGGCTGCGGGGGCACGTAAGGACCGTTGCAAGAGCCTCTCCCTCCATCTGATCTCTAAATAATCGAGCCTTCGACTTTGCTCATGTTAGGATGAGGTTCTCCTCCTGTTCCTAACAGAGTTACGGGGGTGCGTAAGGGCCGTTGCAAGGGCCTCTCCCCCCATCCGGTCTCTAAATAACCGGATCTTCAACTTTGCTCATTTTAGGATGAGGTTCTCCTCCTGTTCCTAATAGGGCCATTGGGGCGCATAAGGGCCGTTGCAAGGGCCTCTCCCCCCATCCGGTCTCTAAATAATCGGGCCTTCGACCTTGCTCATGTTTGGACGAGGTTCTCCTCCTATTCCTAACAGGACTGTGGGGGCGCATAAGAGCCGTTGCAAGAGCCTCTCCCTCCATCCAGTCTCTAAATAATCGGGCCTTCAACTTTGCTCATGTCAGGATGAGGTTCTTCTTCTGTTCCTAACATGACTGTGGGGGCGCATAAGGGCCATTGCAAGGGCCTCTCCTCCCATCCGATCTCTAAATAATCAGGCTTTCAACTTTGCTCATGTTAGGATGAGGTTCTCCTCCTATTCCTAACATGGCTGTGGGGGTGCATAAGGGCCGTTGCAAGGGCCTCTCCCCTCATCCAATCTCTAAATAACCGAACCTTCGATTTTGCTCATGTTAGGACGAGGTTCTCCTCCTGTTCCTAACATGGCTGTGCGGGCGCATAAGGGCCATAGCAAGGGCCTCTCTCCCCATCTGATCTCTAAATAACCAAGCCTTCGTTTGTGTCAGGATGAGGTTCTCCTCTTGTTCTTGACATGCTTAATTTCGATTATCTGAAGGAGCTACTCCCTGTCGTTACAAGCTCATGCCAAAAGAAAAGGTATGCAAATATGAAACTTTTATTTAAGGCAAAGTTATTGATAATACATTCGTAGATTTTTTGAATCCCATGATCGCAAAAGGTCTGCTCCCCATCAGGGTTCTCTAGAGATGGTGTTGATGATCCCAATTGAAGGTCGATCTCCAGGCTGTTCTTCCCTTCTAGGCAGCTCTGGCTGTGGTAGGGCCCTCGATCGATCCTCCCTACCTTCAGACCGACGTCGGATGAATCTGTCGAGCCGACCTCATCTGATGAGCTCCTCGATCTCATCTCGGAGCTGAATACACTCCTTCGTGTCATGACCGTGGTCACGATGATAGAGGCAGAACTTATTAGGATTGTGCTTTTCGAGGTGTGTGCGCATCCTTTCCGGCCTCCGTAGCTGCTCTCTGACCTCCATCAGCACTTGGGCTTTTGGAGCATTGAGAGGGACGTAGCTGTGGAATCTGTTGGGAATAGTATCTCAAAGCCAATCGTCAGTCTGTTGACGGTTGTGCTCTTTCTTGTATTAGTATATAAATTATAAATAAATAAAAATTATTTTGATATTTTCATCATAAATTGTTTCATCTTTTAATGAACTCCTGTGTTGTGGTGAAGTCCTTAGGACTATTTAGACTCGACAAAGGAGGATTTGTCATTTAGTCCTTAAACATGTTATCGATCAAATGATATGTTGTTACCAAGGACAACAATGTTTATCAAGCATAAGTTATTGTGTGCCATATGGGTTGGTTGTCCTCTTAACCAAGGAGTGTGGAGACACTGGTATGGCATACAGGTGAGATGTAAAGATACATCTGCACTGAACGTGACCGACTCCGGAGCTATTTCTACTGTCAAGATTTGCTCCGATGGGATATGGATATAACTGTCCCTCCGATCTGAGACCGCCATGATGACTTGCAAGCAACTCACTGTACTTAGGCACTAGACTACCTAAATTTCTAATTCAGTGACGGAAGGCTGCTGGGTGTAGTCAAGTACTTGACTTGTCGGTGCATGTGTCAAGATGGGATTGACCACTCCAGTTGGGGAGCTGTGTACAGTCATGTTTCAATTTAGCAAAATCTTGACCAGGGTAGTCCTAGTGAGGAGTCATAGGACTGTTTGAGTTGAGCACAATTCGAATGATCTAATCAGGTTTGACAGTTTAACTCTGAGTCGTCCTAAACACAGAGGTCAAAAGGGATGAATTATACAATAATCATATTCACTAGGTTCTGAGTGTTGCAATTGCGACTATTCGACCTATCCAGATGTCGGGTACCATTGCTAGATGGTCACTTCGATTAGTACAGGAATTGGTTTCTTGCTACCGGCTTAGGTTCGAACCTGTGGGGTCACACACATTAGAGGTTTCTATCTGATCTAATGGCTAATGAAGAGTCCAAATACTTGTGGACTATGAGTCCTATGTGTCTAGGACTCTGTGATCAAGAATCAAGATTCTCTGATCATAAGTACCACACATTTTGGGTACCGGGGTCAAGAGTCCCACTGATTTGGGACTCTTCGATCAAGGTTTCATATCGATGGACTTTGATACCCAATTACCCATCAGATTTGGACTTAATATTTATGAAAAGTTTAATTAGTGATTTGATCACTAATTAACTCAATTTGATTGAGTAATTATTTTTGGATCAAGTCCAATTGATTGGATTCAGTTAGGTTTGACCCGATTAGGTTAAGTGTTGACCTAATCATCGAAGTGGTTTGGTCCCTGATTTGATCAGGGATTGGGCTTAGTCAATTCTTGATTTGATTAGAATTTTATTGAGCCTAATTAAGTCTAATTAAGTTGGATTTAATTTAGTCTAATTGTGCTTAACCTATTTTGATTAGGTTGGCTCAATTAGTTCAAACCACCTTGACTTTTCTTCCTGAGCCACCTCACTTCTTCAGCGCCCATTTGAATTCACGAGAAGCAACTTCTTATGAATTTTCTCTCACACAGAAGGCATCTCACGCCCACACTTGTGCCAAATTTTGGATAAACTAGATTTGTTAGCCATTCAAATTCAAAGGGTGTTTGAATTTAAATGGATAACTTATCCCTTGCACCTTCTTGCCTTATCCATCTTGTGCGCCACTTATCATACACGAGAAAGAGTTTCTCGTGAAAACTCTCTACGCACAAAGAAGCCATGCCTCCTCTCTTCTCATGCGTAGAGTGGATAGGAATTAGTTGGTTGGCATTTGAATTCAAATTCGATTTGAATTCGAATGAGCAACCACTTATCTTTATCCTCTCACGCGGCAAAAAATGCTGCAAAGATGCGGTCTTGCATCATTTTAAAAAAGAGATAAGAGAGGGTATGTGCACAGATGATCAAAAAAAAAGGGTGGCATGAGAGAGGTTTCTGGCATGAGGAAAAAAAAAGAAAAGAAGAGAAAAGGAGAGAGAAGTAGGCGCACTCTTTTCTTGTGTACCCTAGGGTTTTGGCTTAGGGTTCGGAAAAGTGAGAACGTGAGCTACGAGTGTCGTGAGCCCACCAAACTTCAGAGAGAGCATCATCAATCTCTCTACCATCTTTGCTGATGATCCAGAGCATCCAAGAAGTCGGCAGACATCGATCGAAGGAGTTCGATCAACATCAGCCATCAAAAAGGTGCAGTCACGAACTAGCATTCGTGAGGAGCCGATCAGATCGGGAGCTTCGTGTGGATGATCCGTAGAGATTAGACACACTGTGTGACTATGTAGCGATGATCAAATCCTCCCGACGGTGATCAGAGTGCGACGATCGACTACCCGCACAAAGATAATGTATTCTGAACACATAACAATAAATTATTTACTGTTCAAATTTGAATTTTAAATTTAAATGCATGCATGCTATATATCATATTTAGATCCTAGTATAAGATAAATATATATTAATTAATTAGATTAATTTATAATTTCTATTATAAAATAGTAATTTGAAAAGTTTTAAAATTATCATTTTACCCCATGCACTCAAATTTTACTTCAAATGGTATCAGAGCAGGTTCTAAGATATGATATATATATTTGCATGCGTAGATTAAGTTGTAATCTAAAAGTTTAAATTTAAAATTTAAAATTCAAAAATTTAAAATTTGAATTTAAAAGTTGTTCGAAATTTAAAATTCAAAAATTTAAATTTAAATTTTGAAATTTAAAATTAAAATTTAAAATAATTTAAAATTTAAATTTAAAATTTGGTTAAAATTTTAAATTTAAAATTCAAAATTTGAAATTCAAAAATTTAAAATTTAAATTAAAATTATTGAAATTTAAAATTCAAATTTAAAATTTAAAATTTAAAATTTAAATTAAAATTAAATTTGAAATTAATATATTTAGATATACTTGATCCAAGTAGCAAGTAATCTAATTGGGTTGGTTGCCATGGTCGTTCGGTCATAGGAGAAAAGTAGAGTTTAAAGGCCCTCACCTCTCATTCGATGGGTTCTCTAATGGCGGTAGAGGTGCCGCTGTAATTATATCCCCATGCAGATGAAACAATGAAAGAACTTAATTGTAAAGGTTCAATTGTAAAATTTATCATGAATGTGTTAGATTAGATCTAAAAGAATATTCATAACTTATTTTGATTGAGTTATTTTCTGTTATGTAATTAGCAATAGGATTGCTATTTATGAAATGTGCTGATCTATTTATGAAATGAGTCAACATATTGATGAACAGAAAATAAAACTTTCAAATTTGAAAATTATTTTGAAATGCCAAACCCTGACCCATCAACCCAAATACTTAATTAAAAGAATTAAGTGTTGTCAAGTTGGTCTAGAATTGTGAATTAGACCTAAGACAATTGCATAAACTTGTGGGTCAATGGGTTAGATGGATTAGGTCCATAATTGGGTTAGACCTAAGATTAGCTTAAAGAAATGGACTAAATTAGAGAATTGATCAAATCTAATCAAAAGTTGAATTAGATTAGGTCAAGGACACTCTAGACTCAGCTCCAATAGTTGTAGTTGAGTAGGTCCATGTCTTTAACTAGACCAAGATGGACTTAATTCATGGCTACGCGGTGGAACCCTATTTACTAAGTTGATCAAATTAAAATTAATGAACCGATGGGTGTCTAAGATAAGTTTGGC